>NW_010972886.1:4915-78692 GCF_000737465.1 Haliaeetus leucocephalus
GCGGCCCAAGCGGTCCCCCCGCCACTTGCAAACGGGTCTCGATGCCTGCCTCAAAATCCTGGCCGACAGAACCGGCTGCAGCGCGGTTCACATCAGTTCTTCATCCCTCTTCAGCAGGGTGACAGCTTGCTGCAGTCAAGTCTTGAGCAGTCATTGGCTCCTATGGGAGACATGAGCCTTTTTTTTCTGTGCGGAAGAGAGATTTACCACGTTATATGATTTATTTTTTCTTAAAGAACATAACTGTGTTAAAATTCAACTTTCAGTTGTTTTTTATTTCCCCGTTAAAAGTCTGTGTCCCACAGCCAAATGATCGTTTGTTTTTCTGGAAAGGGGAATTTGGGACAGCCGGACTCTTCTCCAAGGGCTGTTGCTTTTCCTGTGTGACTTGAGCATAGCAAGTATGTTCCTCCTTACAAAGGAGGGCCAATAAGGCTAACTGCTTTTGTAGAAGATATTTAAAGTAGTTGATGAAGAGTACAAAGTAGTAGCTGTCTTTAAAATGTGACCTTAAATGCAATATTCCCACCTCAGCTGATACTTTTAATTTATAAAGGACTCTATAGGACAGAATCCAAGCTATGTTTTTGGGTGGAGGATATATCTATACACATACTTGTGTGTGGGTGCTTCATCCAACATATAGGATTATTCGTATCACCTCAATGATGAGGGTCTTCATGAATAAATACATACGGTGCACGCATTCCCTTTCCAGGAGGTGGTAGGAGAGGATGTGCTTGGCATTATTGCCAGAAGATGAGCGAATCCAGCTCTGACAGAACAAGGAAGGAAGAGGTTCTCAATCTGAGCACTCGCATCTCTTGGTATTGCAGTTGTAAAATTAACATCAACATGTGCAAGCTGATTCTTGGTTGTCCCAATGCTTAGCAGAAAATCTGGCTGTTTAAGTCAGAGATATCTAATCCCATGCAGCGGCACAAAGTGTGAAGTGGTCCTGTCCTGACTTAGCAACTTCTCCTGCAAGACAAGAGCGTCTCTTCTTGTGACGTCTGCAGTACTCCTCTGACCCCACACGTGCAGCACCTCTGTTGTGCTCTGACCCTTTGCTGGGGAGAAATAAAGGTGCTGTCATTAGGAATTTCCCTTCACTGGTCCTTCCTGTCCCTGTTGTTGGTTTGGAGAAGCAGCGTATGGAGCACCACTCCGCCTCTGTGCATGGGGAGTGGTCATGCTGTACAACGCGAAATGGGGCTGTGCAGGGCAGGTGGCTCTGGGTGGAACACGGGTAGTTCTGCTGAACAGAAATATGGGTACAGTGACAGGAACAGTGACAAATTGTGTGATTATTATTTGATATTGTGTGTGTTTGCTGCTGTGTTGCCACTGTGTGTGCAGTATATTTTCCACGGTTAGTGTGCACTTGCTTGCCCTACATTGTAAGTCAAAGCAGTCAGAATCTCATTTGCAAACCTAATGGGAGCCGGCGTAGATTCTGGAGTAGTATAACTGCATAATAGGCTGATTGCCACTGTATTTTGAATTGATGAATGCTCTCGAGGTGTATGTCTGATATTTAAACAGGACCTGATCGTTCTGATCGTGCAGATGCTGCAAATTGATAATAGGATTATTTATGTAAGAAGTAGAAGATGGGATGAGCTGGAATAAAAGCTAGAAATAAGATCAGAAGGACACTACCAGTTTCTCTGGACCTGCGCATCAGAGTGAGAACAGAAGTGGGAGGTTTGGAAAGTTTGATACAAGAAAGCACATAAACACCACAAAATAAATAATTATTTCTTAAAGGCAGAGGGGGCCATTAAATCATGTAGTTAGTTCTCCAGGTTTAACCGGGTTGAAGCCTTAGATTGGCATCTTCAAGTTAATTTAAAATTGCGCAGTTTATAAGATAAAAATGAAGAGTTAAACCATTTTGAGTGCGTTGCTTGTAGGTAGACTTTCTTTTAACATGGACCCTTCTTTTGCATTCATTTTGCAGACATGTAAGCCAGCAGGTCACAGATTCATGCTCTCTAACTAAAGACTCTAACTTCTATTTCCTTCCAATTCTGTAATGTGCTCTGCAGCGAGAATCTCCTTGTTGTGAAGCTCTGTGAGCACACGCATTTCTTCTCTCCCTGCCTGCCCTTCTGCCAGGACTCGGTGGAAAGGAAACAGCGTAAGATAATTCCCCCCGTGTTTGTTGAGACACATTTATTCTACAGTGTGTTGCAGGGACTGGGACCCAAGCTGCTGTCCCATTCCCTCAAACTCCTAACTTCTTGGCTGACGATTAAAACCCCAAAACATTCAACCCCCACCCATAAGTGAATACACTTACTGTACTTAAGACAGTTTGTGCTGGTGTTTGATACAAGTTTCATGCATTTGCTCTAAGTTTTCATGTGTTTGAGCACTCTACATTACACACCTTTACGAACCTAAATAGTCCTCTTCGGTAAGAGCAATCTGGCTCACAATATGTTTGCAGAACCGGAGCATATTTAAAGTACGCATTGCCAACTAGTTCCCTACTGGCTCCACCGAGTTTTTATTTTAAGATGTTCCTGCTTTCAAAGATAAGCATGAAGCAAACAAGACTGTTCCAAATGCCAAGGGAACAGCAGTCACACACTTCTACTTAAGCACGTGCCACTGTACAACCGGCCACATCATTTAATTGTCACTAAACCCAGAAGAAACTGTTTGGTTTTTTCTTGCGTGTGTGGAAAGAAGTAGGAAATCTCTTTAAATGATGCCAAGGATACTGCTATTTTATGATAACTAGCAGGAAATAACAAGAGTTAGGACAGAAAGAAGGTCAGTCTACTTGTATTCTGTATAGGAAAATCTTGGAAGTTGATCATAAAATTTAATTCCACACATATCCCGAGGATAATCAAATAAATATTTGGCGTCTAGTTTTGCTTTTTTTGCTGAGTTACGTCTTTCTTCCATGCATTCTTCTGAATATGTGCTATTTGGAATTTGCTGTGAAAGCCTGTTTTGGGTTCCAGATGTCTCTGCCATGAAGATCTAGAAGCAACAGTTCTTTCCAGTGGTCTTTGTCCGTATCCTTCTCCTATTTCCTCTTTTTTTCTTGCTTTTTCTGCCAGTACTGATTGGTATTCTGTAAAATGGCGTGACTTGCAGTGCTAAATCAGGATCAAGGATGCCTTTGTAAATTAATTCTGTCTTGGAGGACAGAGTAGATCTGCTTTTATCTTTCTCCGTCCTGCACCTAGAGCACTATTTTGGGAGAAGTTGTTTCACAAACAACTTGAGATAACAAAATTTAAGCTTTTGTAATAGCATTAACTACTCATAATTCCAAGCTGCAATGATGATACAATAGAGGTTGTATCATAAGGCATTGATTTATAGTTCTAATGAGTTGGAGAGAGAACTTCTTCACACTGATTATCTGCCAGTGTTTTCTCCCATTCAGCTTCCATAATTTTTCGAAGGGCATCGCTGAACACGCTGACAGTGTATATTCCCTTGCTTAAACCCCTGGAAAAACTGCAGTGGGAATAAAATGCAGAAAAGCGTGCATTTCTAGTCCTTGTGGTAGGTCGTAAAAGGGTTTAAAGTAAGCTCAGTCATGCTGGGTTGGTAACTCAACATCCCTGTTTGTTGTCATTTTTTCCCGTGGAGAGCCTCAAGTTTCAAGTATAGAAAGATTTTGCTCTCTGAGTTGCTAATAAATCCTTGAAGATATTAGACAAATATAAATGAAAACTCTAGTTCTTGTCTGTATCAGTGAAGAGCCTGAAAAAGTAGCTGTGCAGCAGAACTCTTGTGCATTTCATCTTGTTATTCTTAACTTAGGTGCTGCTGTTGGAGTATAAAGGAAGATGTAGGGGGTATCTTGGGAGTATTAACCACAGTCTGCTGTGAGTGGCACCTAGTCTGGCTCTCCAATGATTAAGTAATGGGGAAGAAGACCTCCCAGCTCTGCCTGACCCACAGGGGTCAGAGAGTAAGTGCGGATGTTCATCCCAGCCCAACTGCTGGGAGACAGTTCTCTGTGTAATGTGGACAGATTCCCCGTGCCAATTGTTGTCTCCTCCATCTCCTCCTTCCCTGCTCCGAGCAAGGTGGGGATGGGTCTGTCCTAGGAGGATGCTTCTTCGTTTCCTATTTTCTGTGTATCTTGGGGAGAAGCAGTGGGTTTGTCTCTTGTGTGTTGAGATAAAATAGGAGACTGGTCATCTCTTGGGTGTCTAGAGTGATAGCATTCTTTTTGCCTTACATGGGGCGGTGGGCCTTGTGACAGGGAACCTTGTGCACATGGTTAAGGTAGTTCAGCTGGGGGCTGCCCAGACCTGCACATTGCACATAGAGCTGTTCAGTGCTAAATGTCAGCCCTGTGTGCTGAGGAGTGTTGCAGACAACCTGCATGACCCAGACATGCCACGTGGAATCGCTCGCCACATTCACTGTGCAGATGGGACCATGCTTTGTCTTCACAGCGATGCTAACCATGGTGGGGCAAGTTGTGTGCTGCCAGTTCGGGAGCACAAGTCACCCCAGAATGGCAAGATTCATCCACAGGTTAGTAAGTTTGCTGGGTTCATCCTGTTGGGAGGCACTGTCCCCTGTCAACGTTCTGATGCCGTTGCCTCTGAAACGATTGTCTCATGAACTGTAGCAAGAAATGCATTTGCAGCAAATGCAGAATAGCCGCTGGTGAAGTGCTTAGGGTGGTGCCACCAGAGTGGTCAGCTGTCTGCATTGGGCATACAAGTCACAGGCATGGTGTCAGGAGGCTAAAGAGTCCTGTAGTGTAGACACGCAGAGAGTGCAGAGATAGCCGCTGTGCCCCTCTGCAGTCCGTCCAACACCTAGAGCGGACAAAGACAGGGCACAGCAGTTGCTCCAAGTGTTGCACCGTGGCACAAGTAACAGTCAGTGTAGATGTGCTTTGCTTTTCTTCAGGGCATGTAATAGAATTGCATTTAGGAAAATACTGAAGTAGCGTTATCTAACCTGTGCTAGCATATACAATAGCAAGCAAATGTAGTGCAGTGAGCAATATTATACTTCGCTCCTCCACTCGGTCTCTTGTTTTCAGGTTCCTGTTGCTATGAATGGTGTTGAGGGACTCTTGAGGATAAGCAAGGATATCTTCTGCAAGAATGTCACGTATATCTTTCAGAGAGAACTGCAACAGCAAAAGTCCCATGTGCATTTTTGGCCATGAACTGTCACTGCAGTTTTGTCAGTTTACTTCAGCTAGAATGTTATTTCAATCACCGCAGCTGTATAATGTGATCAACAGCATTGGTTTTTCCTGTCCTACAGAAATAAATAACATTAAAAAAATCTATATTGATTCTAAAGATTACAATTAAAAGTGCTGCAAGCTGAGCAATAAACAAGTAATTTATAAAGCATTAAAATTCTGTTTTGCCAATGCCTTGACAGATTGATGCCCAAAGAAGGTACTGGGTATCTAATCATTATATTGTCCTGCAATAATAAACAGTGGAAGGACCAGTGAAGCATACGTTAACGATGTAGCTAAGCTAGTTCAAAATTTATTTTTGTCCCCAAAGAGGTGGATGCTCCTTCTTTGTCAGGTGGAATTATGTCCAGAGTCATTGCCAGAAATGCGGTGTGCAGAGAACCAAGGGGAGTATGAAAGGAAGGGAAGCAGCAATGCCAAACGAAGATCTGGAAAGAGGCGGTAAGCAAACGGCAAAGGAAAGATAATGAAATACTGGAAAGTATTAGCTAAAGGAAAGAAATTACTGAAAATGTAACTGAAGTTGGATTGAAGAAACAAAAGAGAAACTCTTGGAAGAACAGTGCAAAAAACCCCAGAGATTTGTTTTGTCAACATAATAAGTTCTGTTTTAATTCAATTTTCATTTATTCTTAGCAACCAGTTCAGCTTTCTGTGCAGAGAGGCAACCTTTGTAATGTTCTAGAAAGCAAAAAGATTCCACATATGTGGTCCAGGATGCTTTCTGTCTTCTGATTTTTTTTTTCTTGTATCTCAGTGGGAGTCATGGCTCACCTGCATCAAGTACAAGTAAAAGGCATTTTAAGTGATTAAGACAAGCTGAGAAGTAGTAATGTAACTCTTTTCTGCTTCAGCTGCACTTCGATACCTCAGCAATCACCCATATTAATTAAACAAGTGACTTAATACCTCTCACAGTGAAACAGCAGCAGGGGATTTACCTGTTGAAACACTACCTTTTTGTATTCTCAGGGCTCATCCAAGAAGAGAGTAAGGCTGCTGGCCAGAATGAATCTAAACGCCCTATGATAAAACCATTCCTCCCTCTTCTGGTGGAAGAGAAATTTGAAAACTAGCACGTCATGCATCCCAAGTGGATGCATCATTTGCTTTTTGTAAAGCTGGCACTCAGATAGCCCTTCCTCATTCTGATGGTGCCAAGCACTGGAAAGAGGTCGCTCGGTGGTAGGTGCCAATGAAGGTAAGAAGAATCCTGTCAGGTGGGGATTTCCACGGTTGGGGTGGGGGGGGGGAAGGCTGTTATAGCCCAAATGAAGGAGGATGAAACCAACAATTTCAGTGAAATATAACACAGCCTGTAGCACAGATTCATCTCAAAGCCAGTGAAACTGATACATTTCTGCAAAATGTTTTGGTTTCAGTTAACTCAGCATATTCAGACAAAAATAAGTTTTGCTGGAAATATTTTGACTTGTTCACAACTCACTTGTTTTTACAAACCTAGCACTCCTTTCCCCACAAAATAAGTAAATAAGCAGGCAAAGCAAGCACACATTTACTATAAAATCTGTGATCTTGAAATTCTGTAGTTCTGAAAAGCATCCTCTGCTTTCCTTTCCGTGAACCTGTTGTGGAGAGGTGTTTGTGAAAAGATTCTTACTGCTGTGGTGATACTCACAGTGTCCTGGTTTGAAAACCTGTTGCTTTGGATTTTTACTTTTGCTTCGAACAAAAGATTACAGAGGCATTTTGGGTCTCTTGGGGGTTGCGGATGGATCGTAATGATATTCTTATCACTGGTTGTGCCTGGCAAGTCTTCTGGACCTTATTACTTCTCACATAACAGCTGCCAGTGACAAGAATAATTTTCCTGCTTAGAAATCATCTTTATTTGACCTGTGCACATTTACATGCTGTTCTTCTCTCTAAAATATTCTTAGTGTGAGTGATAGATGGAATCATCTCCCTTTTTAATGCATGAATTTGCTATACAGATTTTTCACTGAGTCTGCTAAGGTATGTGGAGGTTTGGGGTTAATAAAAATGTATCCTAGTTTTCAAGCATTTATTGAATAAAATGAAGAGAGGCTGCCCTGACCAAAACAGAGAGATTGACAAGGGAGAAAACAAAACAAGGATAAATGGGAGAGTAAATTGGTTTTCCCTCTTTATCTTACTCTAAAATAAAAGACTGTAATTGATTATTTTTTTTCCTGTAAGTTTCTTTACAGTTTCAGTGATTTGTCAACGTTGAAGCCAGAATCTCAGAACACTTCAGTCTTTGCAGGCCTCGGCACCCATACAGACAAATATTTACAAATCTCTGGACCCTTAGCAAAGATGAAATACTGAGTTACAGAGGATATTAGAGGTCATCAAAGTGACTTGGTTGAGAAGGGGTTGTGGGTCTTAGTCCTTTTAAAAAAATTGTCAGGTTTTTGCTAAGTTTTTCATACCACTTTTATCAGCATTAAAAATATCAACATTTAAAAATAATTTTAAAATTGGACATTACAAAAATGAGTATAGACTTCTTGAACTAATGGGAAACAGTGTATGAAAATAAGGTTATTGTAAATATTTTGTACCCAAATAAGTAAAAAGGTTCACAAAACAGTTGAAGACAATGTGGAATGAGTGTCTTTTTTGATCTGTAAAAATATTAGCAGGATATATTACTTTAAAACTTTTTTTCTTGTCACATTCACTCATTTGTTAGAGTATACAAGTCTCTGAATTAGTCTTTATGGTCAGTGATTTGCACTGATTACTGTATTAATCATCTAATTTAGAAAAACCCATAGTCAGGTTATAACTTTAAAAATTAAGTCCAACCTCATAGCAAAAGTTGTCACGCATCTATTTAGGTGCTAAGGTTGCTGTCATACTTCTAATAATATATTTGGGTCCCAGAATCTTAAATTGTATTAAATGGTAATTTTAATTTCATTTATTTTGACAAGGATATTCTTCAGAAGTTGAATCTGTGGAGTTTACAGGACAATTTAAAACAACATCTTTGTGGAAAGTGTGACCTGTGCCTTCAGTTTGTCGCAGCAGAGCATTGATTCTTGAATCATACTGATTCTCCCAATGCAAATCTGGTTAGCAAGTCATCAGTGATCGTTTATTAGAAATCTGTTGGTTTTTTTATTAACATTGTAGTAGATGTTGGAGACTAGAATGTCATGGTGCAACAAGTAGAATACGCTTCAGTAGTTTGTTGGCTGAAATCATGTAAGTATTGGATAGCAGACACTTTTAGATAACCCTAAATTCTTCTACTTGCAGACCTCACATCCCATATAAACATCTGACAGAATATGTTCATGTAGGTTTTATAAATTACTAAAATGACCTCCTGGTAACTTGGGGTGCAAATGTCAAATGTCTGAGTTGTTTGGGGTTATTTTTCATTAACTCACTGAACCATACTGAATGGATGTTTCAAATGTCAAAGTTGGAGTTGAAGAGGTCATGCAACTGGGTGAAGAAATAAGGACAAATGACCTCTTGGTGAACTTTTAATGAAAGGTTAGAGAGCACAGGATTTTTTCTACATTATTGTAACAACCTTTTCTATATCAGGATAACTTTTAAATGAAGAAATAGTGTTCTTTGCCTATGTTGCTAGAACCCTTGGAGAAGTTAAACATATTCCAAGACTGTCTCTGAAACAATGTCATACAGACAGGTGACTGTAATAAAAACTCCAAACTGCTGAAATACAAGGTATATTTTGTATCTGCCTGCACTTTGCATTCAGTAATCCATGGTGCGCCAAATTTCAAGTTCCTAATTTAGTATTGATATGGGAGTTAATGGATGCTTATTTTGAAGTGGGATTTTTCATTCTGTGGAGGTAGTGGCTGAACTATTCCTTTACTGGTCTCTACAGGGCTCTTCAGCACTGGCGTTGTTATTCTGGTTTCATAATTCCTTTCGCATTCTCCTACACTGAAAAAAGAAGCTTGCATAGACAAGAGCCAGTGTCCCTTAATTTATTCAAGTTTCAGTTTTGCTGGAGAAAAGGGTTGGAACTACATTACTGTGCAGGCTGAAGTTTTAAACAAGCATGAACACAGTGCATGTAATGCCACATTTTTGGCTTCTTGTTTGAGTAATGTGCAAGAAATGGCAGAGGATCCCTAGGAGGTTTGTATATCATACAATTACCAAGAAGGCCTCCAGTCCAGACCTTGGAAAGGCAGGAGTTAGAACTCTGTGTTACAAGCTGTCAGTATGGGAGAACAAGAGATTCAACTGATCTTTAGTTGACAGTGGGGAGCAACTTTTTCTCTCATCTTTATCTGAGAAACAGGTTACTGTGCTGAATATGGATGGTGATTCATTGTGTTGAATCTGCATCTATATCTACATTTATTCAACAACAACCCGTGAGCTGCAATTTGCGGATTTTGGGAATTATCATATGGCTTCATAATCAAAGGAAAAATTAAGGAAACAGGTAATATATGGGAACATGTGTAGCTTTCATTAATCAAGCATATATGCAGTATTTGCAGGATTTGCATATTATTAGAGTTGTGCACTGTAGGCATTCTGAGCACTACTATGAAAATCTAACCCCTAAAACTAACATACCCTTTAAGAAAAGGCAATAAGAAAACACTCCTCAAGTTACAGTGTAATTCCAACAGAATTAGTCCCTGATGATTTAATGTAATGGCTCCATTTCGGTAAATTAGTTTTAATAATTGCCCCTTGCATCTGTACTGTATGAAGTAGAAGATTGCATCTTTCATGCAGTATCCCACTCCAGCCAGTCCATGTGCCAACGGGAGTGAAAGGACATGGGTGGTTTTGCTGCCGAGTTTGCCGTTGGCAAATCCAGCTGCTGTTGGCAGAAAATCTGAGCGTGCAGTGCAGGTTGCAGCAAACCAATTGTGGAATGTGACAGGCAGCTGTTACCCAGTGCAAGGCTTGTGGTGTTTAATTAAACAAATCAGGTACTGTTGTCTCTCTACGAGTATTTTCTTAGTGAAAACTCTTTGCTTATGCTTTAGTTTGAGTTTTGAGGATGCATTAGTGTTGTCATTGCTTCCTTTGATGGCTCAAGCAATTCTCTAAGTCTGAGGCCTTAGAGGACAGAGGAAAGAAAACATTAGTACTAGCCAAGACGCTGTTAACAAAACAGTGGGGCATATTATGGAAGAGCAGTAATTATGCTTTGATACGTAATTGATGTATAGAAGAGACATTCAGCTTTTATGAAGCAGCTAAAGAGACAAAGCTGCTAAACCTGCTGAAATCACCGTTAAGGTCATATGTTGCATCTAAAATACCTGTAAAAATACCAATATTCTCAACCTGAAATCCTTCTTCAGGTATAACTTCCTCAGTTTTACAAGTTTCTGAATGAAGTGGTCATTTCACAGTGTTGAGATTTAAAGCTCCTAAAGAGCGAGAGCAAGACTCTGAACGTGAAATTTGACCAAATAAGTTGAATATTAATATTTACATAATATAGCAGCAACATTACACACTGCATTACGTTATTGCAATAGGACCCATCTGGATGACATTGTAGGTATATGCAAAGTTTGTGAGCATCTGAGGCTGGGAGGTTTTAGATTACCATAATCTAAGCAAGATGTGTGAGGTAAGGTGTTGGCTTCCAGATGACAAATCTGCTTTTATGATTTCCTGAAATTTACTGATGTTGCCGAAGTACTGACTAAATGTGTATCCCCATGGGAGCAGCTGTTGCACCGTGTGGGAACTCGTCAGTATGTCTCTGCTGTGGGTTTCACTCAGCGCATTTGGAAAGCTGGTGGCTGCTAATGCGTTTTATTTGTAGCAAGCTTATGAAAGGAGAGAGTGTTAAAGCCGAGGTTTTCGTAAAACCTTTTTTGAAGCCGCAGGAGACTTGTTGACTCCTTGGGGAAGGCTACTTGAGGAGGATGCAGGGAAGGGAAAGGAAATCTCCCTGTCACCAGCCTGTCCAGCTGAGAGGAGTGGCAGTGCCCTTCCTGAAATGAGTGCTGGGATGCAGGCCTGAAGCAATGAAAAGAGTTTAGCCAAGGTATTGAGGGAGAACAGGAAAAAGTGCTTTTTCACGTGACCTCATACAAGTGGGTTCGGTGTTTGTTTTGTGCCAGGGTTCAGTCCTGAGTTTCAGCGAGTAGACCAGAGTCCTCTCCACAGGCTCATTGAAATGGAAATGGTTTTGCCCGCTGCTCTGGAATGCAAATTATTTTAGGAATGTTCCTGGGTCTTGTGGCTTTCTAAAACTCACACTTTTGAGATTATTATTTTTTAGCTTATTTTAACCAATTCTCGTAACAAAACAACGATCCAGAAAGATGGCTGGTACCTTGATCCTGATCCAGCAAAATATGAAGTGTAAGTTTGTCTTCACATGTACAAATAGTTCCCTGCAAGTCAGTGGTGGAAAGACATGGGAAATGCAGAAATGCTTTGCTGGATCGCAGTCAAAATGCTGAGTGCTTTGCAAAGCCAAACAACAAGAGCAGCCCTCAGTAAGGCAGGCTAGCGTGAGATGCTATTTGGTATAATTCCCTAGGGATTTGTCTCCCTTTTGTTACTATTGATTTTTAAAAATACTGTTTAGTAGCATTTCTTCTTCTGTTACCAGGGCACTGGAGATGGGCAAAGACGTGTACTTGATGCCTTGTCTGCCATAGGTCTTTTGCTGACCAAAATAGACCAACATCATGTGATACAAGGCTAGGAAAATTATGATGAGAGGCAGTGCCATATTTCAGAACAGGAAAAACTTGCTTAGAAACAAGGAGTGGGATTTGTTGGTCTTTATTTCTGGTGGCAGGACTCAGGATATAAAATGGATTTACTTTTAATGCAAATTGCTTTTTTGCTTTAAACTGAAAATACACTTGGATAAATAGGTGCATATGTGGACCATATTTGATGATGTTACATGTTGAGGTGATTGTAACCAGGTTAGAATATTGATTAATTGGTGCAGGGAATGGTAAGGCAGGACTTTTTTATGTATCCAAATGCAACACTCAGTATAGCTTTGGCAAAATATTAGCCAACTGATCCAAAACTTATTGAAGGCGATAGGATGTCTTATTGCCTGACCTCCCGAAGTTGCTGGAAACTGACAGTGGTCTTGGTTGCTTGCATACCGAGGCATTTAATCTGTTGTTGTGGTTTAACCCCAGCCAGCAGCTAAGCACCACCCAGCCGCTCACACACTTCCCCCCCAACCCCAGTGGGATGGAGGAGAGAATCAAGAAAAAAAAAAAAGGTAAAACTTTTGGGTTGAGGTAAGAACTGTTTAATAGAACAGAAAGGAAGAAAATAATAATGATAACAATAATAAAATGACAATAATAATAATAAAAGGATTGGAATATACAAAACAAGTGATGCACAATGCAGTTGCTCACCACTTGCAGACTGACGCCCAGTTAGTTCCCAAGCAGCGATCCCCCCAGGCCAACTCCCCCCATTTCTATACTGGGCATGACGTCCCATGGTATGGATTACCCCGTTGGCCACTTTGGGTCAGCTGTCCTGCCTGTGTCCCCTCCCAGCTTCTTGTGCCCCTCCAGCCTTCTTGCTGGCTGGGCATGAGAAGCTGAAAAATCCTTCACTTAGTCTAAACACTACTTAGCAACAACTGAAAACATCAGTGTGTTATCAGCATTCTTCTCATACTGAACCCAAGACATAACACTATACCAGCTACTGGGAAGACAATTAACTGTATCCCAGCCGAAACGAGGACATCTGTAGAGATGTGTATATAGTTATAAAGTTTCTTTCAGCAGCAGGACTAGTTTATATATTTGTATAGTATTTGTGTCTGTATACACACTTCAAAACAATATCATGAAGGTATACAAAATATTCTTAGTAAACTTACTAGGGAAAACATATCCTTGAGAGCATGACTTTTATCCACCCACAGTCTGCCTTAAGATTTTGTGCACTGTTTTTTTACATCTGCACAGTCCTTTGTAAGAGAGAGATGTTCCATATATAACTTCATGTTTTCCTTATTTTTTTACATTCACAAATAAGACTTACATTTGAAGAACTTCTGCAACATCAGTGAGCCAGATTTCTCGATCAGGGACACAAGCATTTGTGTTGTACTGCTCAAGTTCTTTGCTTAATCAAGGGAAAGATGCAGAATCCTGTACCTAAAGAAAAACATTATGATGACAAAAGAGTTATTGTGGTTTATAATTATAAAATAATTCCATAATTTGGAAAAAATATGCAATTTTATAAAGGGACAAGTATATGCTATTTTACATGATAAGTTATAAAATTATCTATAATTTCATGTTTTCTCCAGTAAGGGCCTCTATGTGTGGTAGATACAAAATGCACAGTTTCACTGTTGGACATGTTTGATGAGTTATACTTAACATGTACCGAATCCTGATTGTGGATACACATGTGGGACTAACACAAACTTCAGAAAATCTACATAGGTTTCTCTGAATGGTGATTTTGGCCCTGCATATTCATTTTTCCCTCCATTAATACTTAAAAAATTTCTGTATCATTATGGCTTTCCTTCCTGTTCATGAATTAGGGAGAAGAGAAACTATGTCAGCAGAAATGCAGTTAGCCCAGCACGAGCACTAGCAGTAGCCAAAAGAGAACAAGAAGGGACACTAGTGGAATGCTAATGCTGTGTAATAGATGCATTGTCTCCTGAAGGTATGTTTTCTTCTGATGGATGCAACCTGAGGCATAAGGTATGCTGAAAGTTAAACCCCAGCAACTGATTTCTATAATGGGGGAAGAGAGTCCTTCCTGATTTAATCTCAGTGTAAGTAGGTTAAGTGTGGTTTTCCTGTCACATCTTTGCTGTGTATTGCAGATGTAAAGACATCTGCAACCATATTACTTACCATAGATGTCTTGAAAAAATGCTTTTACTTGTGTTTTAGCTTTACTCAGTTAAAATGTGATAAAAGATACTTAGATAACAATGTCATCTACGTGGGGCTGTTGTGAATCTGTAAGTGGGTTGTCCTGGACATTCTTCTGAGTATCTGAAGTATAGTAGCGTCCCCTTTTCAGCTGCAAAAGTAAGGTGGACAGATAACTTCACAGCATCAGGAGAAGAGTCTTCTGGTGACTGGTTAACTAGTGCATCTCTCGGGCATGCAGCATGAAACTGAGGTGCATTTTTGAGCTGTATAATGCCAGATCATTAGAAAGAGTATGCCTGTGCTAACAGTTGTCATTACGTTTTGACATTGTTTTTGTGCGGAAAGCAATGTAAGGAATTCTGTAATAACCTCTGAGGGCTATGGGGGGCAGATGCTGACTGGTTCAGAACAGCTGTGTTTCTGCTCACAGTGGATTCATAATTTAAAAGCTATGATCCAGGTCTTTGTCTCTGCATGGCATAGGTCTCTTGCAGACAACATGTTCTCTCGTCATCTACAGATGGCATCATGATGCAAGCATAAGGGTATCACCCACAGTGTCAGTGTGGTGGTATGAAAGCTTTTCCTGTTGCTGCCACTTGTGTCTCTTCCCACATCAGTGCCTGCTTTTCATCTGGCTTTCTGGGGCATGATGCCAGGGAAGGTAGATGTACCTCTTCTGGAAGAGAGTTGGGTCAGTGGAAGAGCTCTGTCACATGAACCCACATGAGAATGCTGTGGTGCTACATGCAGGACAGCTGTCTTGAACAGCTAGTTGCAGTCTTATGTTGCAGGTGTTGCAAAGGTCCCTCACAGAGCAGTTTCCTGGCCTCCCTTGCCATGGAGTTTGTTATCTCTGGTGATGATAAGCTTCAGGGCCAGTGAAGCAAGCAGTTTGGTAGAACTGTGTCATCCTCCTAGAAATCTGCAGTGACCTGCAGTGGATACAGAACTTTGGGTGAGAACTGCATTCAGAAACTTTAGCCAGGTGTCATCGTAGCATTTTCCAGGCACAGGAGTGCTGCCCCTCTTGCTGCCACTCAGTGCGAACCACTGGTAAGCAAGGTAGTTATGAAGGCTGTTGTTGGCAGCCTTCGCGGACATCTCATGTGCATCATGAACAGCCCTGGAGATCCTGTGCAGGCGGATTTCCCTTGCTGTGTGTTTCCTTGTGGGAGTCACCCTTCCTCTGGTGCAGCAGTGACCCTGATCCTCATGTAGGTCCTCCTCATGGACTGTACCTGGAAACTGGCTGACTGATTTCATTACTCCCACGTCCTCTGCATCAGAACAGAAGGGGTAACAGGCATTGCCTTTCCGACTGTGGACCCTGGACGTCCCAGGGCGATCCCACCACCATAATGTGTATCCATTCCACATGCCCACAGTGTGCCCACTACAGTCATTTCCAAAACGCAGAATGCATAGTCTGTAAATTTGTGGCAGTGGTGGAACAACTAAGAAAAATAAAACCTAAAATCCTGGCTCCTCCACAAATGTACTCTGTGACATGCCCTTCTTCTCACTAGGCAGTTGTCCTGGGTTCAACTGGGATAGAGTTGATTTTTACAGGAACCTGGGAGGTGGGGGGCACAGCCGGGGCAGCTGACCTGAACTAGCCAAGGAGCTATTCCATACTGTGTGACATCATGCTCAGTATATAAATGGGGAGCAGTCTGGGGGGGTTTCTCTGGACTTTCGGTGGGGGAAGTGGCGGAGCGTGAGGTCCCGGGTGGTGAGCAGTTGCACTGTGCATCACTCTTTTTGTATACTCTTTCATTAGTCCCGCTGTTGTTGTTGTAACCTTTTTTTGTGTGTGTGTATTGTCCCAGTAAACTGCCCTTATCTCAACCCTCGAGGTTCCAGGGGTTTTTTTCCTTTCTCTCCTCCATCTCCTCCCCATCCCACCGGAGGGGGGCGGGAGGAGTGAGCGAGTGGCTGCGTGGTCCTTTGTTACCGGCTGGGCTGGAACCACGACAGCAGTGCAGAACCCATTCTCCCTTCCTCTAACCAACATATAACCAGTTTTCACCATCACAAAGCATCGAACTTTTAATCATCCAATGTGCCTGTAATCACTGCTTTGCTATCTGTAGACTGTTAACCATCTATTATACTTAACCCATCAACTCCTATTCAACCTAAATGCCTAAGCTAATTTCCTAGTACCTGAAAGCCAGTAAGAACCTCATAAGGCTTTGCCTCAAATTTTCAGGGCTGCATTTTTCATGTATGGGAAACATCCCCCACTCTACTCCTCCTCCTCTTCTGCCCACTCACTAATGAGGAAGGACAGTATTTAAGAGCAACCACAAACAACTTCTTTGGCTGTGTGAGCAGCAAATTTGGCCGGTATACCTGCAACAGTTCATATAAAGGTCAGTGTGGTACATCAATGTGGTTTACAAGGAGTAAAAACACAGAAGATTGGCCAATGGGACTGTTAAGCTGAGGCCAGCATGGCCACTGGCCAACCACCTAAGTTTAGATTGACAAGTGACTGGTGTGGCCAGAAACCACCAGGCACTGTGCCTGATTGGGACAGCGTAAGTGGCTGCCATGACTGTGCATGTGTTGGAGCCCCCTTGGTCAGGGGGCAATACACCACACAAGAGGTGCCCTCGTGCAGCAGAGGGCCGACCTTGAAGCAGGAGAGGGATTTATGGTGGTGGGTTTCTGCAGCTTGGAGGACAGGCAGTTCTGGGTCCATGTTGAGGGTAACTGCAGGGAAGAGCTAGCATAGCTTATGAAGGAGCTCGTAGTTCTGCTTACGCTCCCTTGACTCTGCAAATACACCTTGCTGTGGTTATCCTCACCCTGTCTGTCAGAGATAGCGTCCTGACCGGCTGCTGGAAGGGGAGCAGTTCCTCGCGTTGGTGCACCTCCCGCTCTGTTGTTCCTGAAGTGGCTTGTGTTGCAGTGATGGGGATGCCCTCACAGAGGTGTTTCCTCTTGGTCTGTAGTCTCTGTGCCCTCCCCAAGGCCTGGACTTGGGCACTATGGGGTTGTTGCTGCTGCTAATGCTGCTTCATCAGAGGACCGTACAGGGGGAAAAAAAAGAGAAAGTTTCTCAGGCTTTGATGGCCTGTGGAGAAAAACGCTTCAGTGATTTATGGTTATCCTCTTCATAGTGCCCTCATTCTCTGGGACAAATCTTCTGCAGCAGAGTCTTGTACCTTTGACCATGTCCTAGGAGAACTGTTAGGAACAGAGGTCGTTACAAGGTGACCTGCCTGTACTGGTAAGCACCTTTAATGCCATGAGGTGCAGCAGGGACATAGCAGTGTCATGGCCCGATTCCTTCCTGGCTCCAGACCACAGGAGAAGGCAGCCCTGTCAGCACGGGCAAGAGGGCTGGGAGGGAAAAGCCAACCTGTGCAATAGCACTTTTCTGCTGTGGTTTTCGTAGCTGCTTCTGAGTAATAAGTGAATGGAGAACCTCCTCAAGCTTCTGATAGCTGCCCCCACCCCAGCAGCAGATTAGCCTTTTGATTGCAGGGGAGGTGTCTCATAGGTGTTTGTGTTGCTCTGGACCATGCTGCTCTTCATCTGGGTCCCTCTGATGTCATTCTGACCTGTCACAGTCTCTGTGTCACGAGGTCTTCTGTCCCAGCTGGTGTATGTGCTCCTTATTCCCCATGCCTCCTCTACCGCCAAAGTGACACCACAGAACAATTCAACCAAACCTTAACTGGGGAGTTCATGGACCACAGGATCACTGGAACTTGGCTGGATAGCAGACGGGATCAGGGCAGGGAGGAGATGGGCTGAGGCTGGGCTCTTTCATGACAGGAGACTGCTGCACACCAGGCGCGGGAGGATGAAGGTATACTACTGACTCAGACCATATGGAAGGGGAGAGTTTGTTGTGTTGTGGTGGTTTACCAGGTAATTGCCTCGCAGATTGACTGCCAGCACAATTAAATCATTTTGCCTAGTAATTCAGTGGAGGGATGAAATCTTTATTAGTTGATGGCACTGGTTTGACAGTGACAACATGTAGCCTGCTGTGTCTGGGGATGACAAAGGTTGGCGTGAGTACAGTCTCATATGGATGCCATTAAAGTCCACTGTTCCCTCTGCAACGCCTAAATTCTTAGAAATTAAGACCACAGACAAGTGCCTCATTCTCAGTCAGAATGGAGTGAAACTGCAGAGTAGTTTTTTTGCAGAAACTAAGTGTTTTCTGGCTGATGGAAATCGGGCTAGGAGACTTGCTGCTTAGAAAGCCTGCTCTCAGCGTGGCTGTTTTCACCTGGGAAGAGGACCTGCTGATGTCCTTTTAACATGCAGGCCCCTTTACTGCTTCTCTCTCACATCTACACACAGTCCCAGTCAGAGACAAAAGCCAGTTTATAAGCTGTCTGTTCACCGGAGGCAGCTGTTTTGGCAGAGGATGGAGGTTACAAAAGAGAAGTTGATGTGCTGGCACTTGTTTTTTCATGTCTCATCTGCAGTCCCCTTGATCTCAGACAGAAGTGATGTACCAGCAGCCTGCCTGTTTGCTGCTTGGCTTCTTGTAAAAACAGACAAACTGCGATACTGTAGGACTTGATTTAATTTGCTGAAACGTAAGCATCTAGTGCTGTCTGAGATGCCCTGGGTAGCCCTGCCTGGCTTCTAGCTTCTGGTCCAGGAGGGACTCTTTTACCCTGTATAACGAATATTATAGCTATCAGCCTCATGTGGGTGCTTCAGCTATCCTAGGGCACCTCAAAAGACACGGGATGCTTGGGCAATTGAAGTGTCTTTCCTTGTAGTGTCTTCCCCACTGAAGGTCTCTGATGAGCTGCTCCCTGTCAGTTTTATCCCACTGATGTTAGAGAATGTGTGCAGCCCAAAGATGGGAGGAATTTTTTTGGTTTTGTGTTGAAAATACGAATTTTCTGCAATAAAGACTACAGTATACCTGTCAACTACCCCTCACCACCCACCACTGCAAATCACTGTTTAAAATGCAAAGCTTGTACTTCTCTTCTGTTTGGTGAAGGCAGCATAGGCTTGAAAGACATGTTTAAGCATATGGAAAGGAAAGACCAGGCAGCCCTTCATATTTTGACATCAGAACTCTTCCAAATTCCAGAGTGCAAAGCATCTATAAAATACATTTTCTTTACATAATGTCTTTTATGCTAGGATTGACAGTTTGAATCCTTGGGGGTTTGATTATGTTGTGATGAGACACATGGTAAGATGGCAAGTCTGATTTACTAACTTTGTGTGTCTTGGTCTTGGGATTGGGTCTGTGAACACTTAAATGAGGATATGTGGGTTTATCAGTTGTTAACTTGCTAATGTAATTGGCATACTTGTTATGTTGCCCAGTAATGATGATCTGTATGTATATCATTGTTGAGTAAATGCTGGGGGAATGCTCAGCATGGCTGCTTTTGTATACATGGGCAAGTGGCATGTCCTCAAGCTAAGACGGCAGCTTAGGTGCTTACAGTGGATCACTAGAAGCGTTACCTTAGTCTTCTCAACCTTCAAAATGGCAGTACAGTGTGCTTGTACATTTCAGCAGATAGCTGGATCTCAGCTTCCTCATCCTCCTTATGGACAGCCTGGCAGAGTCACAGCTTTTTCCTCAACAAATTCTCATCAGTAGGCCACTGACTCCTCTCTGCCTCATTGTGCTCTGCATTCACCTTACCTTACCACTTCCTTACTCTCCTTGAGTCTGTTCCCTTCTCAGTTCTCATTATTCTTTGCCATCCATTTTTCCTGTTGTCTTTATTGCATTCTTACATACTCCTCCTCCCTCAGTTCTCCCAATCAGCTCCAATTAATTTGGAGGTATCTTACTAACGATCATTGTATTTTTGAAAATGAAGATGCTTTCTTTGACCCATTTCAGTCAGCAACAAAATACTGTTGTCTTCATCAGAGTCAAGTTTTCACCCTTAATTGTATACATACACCTTCAAACACTGCCTGAAATTTTAAAGGTTTGTACAGGACACAACAAAATGGCATAAGCTGATGTGATTCGTACTGTTATTTGCATGCCCCCTTATTATCACGTGCCATATTATTTCTGTTGCTCCAAGTAGCCTTATCCACACATTGGGATCCTACTGTGTTGGAGACTGCTCAGACAGCTACAGAAAACTCAGACTCTGCTCCTGTGTGCTTATAGTAAAATTTCAGTCAAAAACCAGCAGATGAATGGGAAGGGAACAAGATGAACAGAGTTCAGCAGAAATCTAGAAGTCTCCAGAAGTCTTTCAAGAGAGCAAATAAAATGTCTTGTCCCATATCTGGTTAATATTCCCTTTTGACTCTGCAAGGGTGAGGACTCTTAAGATGAATACCTGAAGTAGCAGGCTTAAACACAGAATGGCATGCAATGGGGTAAAATACACAGTGCCTGAAAATTCTGCTTTATTAATAAATGTTAATGAAGGGATACAGTGAACTGCTCTGAATTAAAATGCATTACATTAATATTGTCAGTTCACGTTGTTTGTGAAATGAAGTGGAATCATTTATTAGGAAGTAAAAAATAGATGGATTTACTCTTTTCCTCTACAAATTGAAATTCTTCCTTGTTAGATTTCCCTAGAGATGTTCTCCTCATTTCCTAAAGAACTAAAAAACTATGCATATGATAACTGGCATGAGGTTTAAACATGAATAGTGCTAGTTCAGAAAACTGATCATTCTTTTTTCATTTATTTTATGTAGGTTTCCTTTGCCTGATCTGTAGACATGTCCACAGACCTGCTATGTAAGTACATTTCCATCATCCCACAGTGATTTTTTGTACCATATGTTTTTATCAGATTCCCAGATGTGTACATGATGGATGTTTTTTATCTTAAGTATAATGTCTGCTTTTACATTTGCGTTTCTTCTGGGACATCTGTGGAACAATATTACCATTATAATCAACGGGATTATTCTTGGAGTAAAGCATGACTTAATATGAGTAAAATTGTAAAAATCCGGCCCATGTATAAGAACAGACTGGTTCATTGAGACTTGAAATTACAATTCTATCTAAAATGTTTTATCTATCTTTGGCACAAATACCATCCCAGATTACTACTGAGTGATGTGCTTGGGGGTTTTTAATCACTTTGTGAATTTAACTCCAGTGTTTCCAAGGCATCATTATCCCAAGTCACATCCAAATCTCACGCCTCATCACTATTCGCCATCCTTCTTTTTCAACAGCGAAGAATATACAAGTGGCATATCCTTATACTTTGCTGTCGTAACTACCACAAAAAACTACTGCTCAGGTCTCCTCGATACTTGCACCCTCTTGCTCCAGCCTAAGCTATCTGCTGTCAGGAGTGAAATGTTAAAGAAGGGAGAGAGGGCAGGGTGACTGCACAGTGGTCCTGGTCAAAATCACTTAAGACTCTTCAATTCTACTCAGTTGTTTAAGCTGGTTTGACTGTTTTAGCTAATTTGTGCCCTGGCAGTTTCATTTTTCTCTCTTCATCTCAGCATCAGCACCTTTCTCACACTTTTCCTGCTGATCAGTGGGTTAGAGAAGTCACCTGAGTAGAAGTTGAAGGAGTCAGTTGTGTTCAGCCTGGAGAAGGGAGCGTGCAAGGGGATCTAGTCATGGTCTTCCAGTACAAAAAAGGTGGTTGTGGAGAGGGAGGTGGAAGCACTCTTTCCGCAAGCATGCACTGTGACACGACAAGAGACGATGGCCACAAGCCGCTTTGGGGGAGATGCTCCTGGATGTAAGGGGGATTTTCACTGTAGGATCGATTAAACATTGGAATAGGCTGCCCAAGGAAGTGGCAGAATTTCCCACACTGGAAATACTCGAGATGAGGCTTGACAGGGCCCTGGGTAACGCTAATCTAAGGGCCTGCTTTCAACAAGAGGCTGGGCTAGTTGGTCTCCACAGGTCACTTGCAACTTAGATAATTCTGCAGTTCTGTATTTCCTTGTGTCCTCAGCTATCTTCTGTGCAATGATCAGTCATCCCTACCACCTGTCCCTGGTCTTCTCAGTATTGTACAGCTTGTGCTGTGGCAGATCCTGTGATGCTCAGTCGTGCTAGAGGGATAGACATTTGTCTTCTCACTTGGAGACCTGTGAATAGCCTCGAGGCAATACCAGTAGTACAGAGTAAAATTAACTCTATCCCAGCTGAAACCAGGCCATGTCCCTGCTCTGAAATGAGAACATGTGACTGCCATTGGAGTCAGAAAGACTTAAAACTACTTTCCAGGTTCCAGATGGTGGGAGTACACATGCATGTGGGTTTTGTGACAGCCAGGTAGTGCCTTGGAAAAATGTCAGTACGCAGAAGAATGCTAAAGAATAGTGTGGCAAATCTGTACAGATGTGAAGTGACTCCAGATCTTTGTCTGGTTTTATATAAATAAATACTGCAGAGCCAGCCCATGAGCTTAGTACTGGCCTATGCTAACAAGCAACACCAAAGTGTGTTTTGGGGATAACATCTACCAGGCTGTGCTCCAGGTAAGGAATTTGGATGTAACCAAACTGGGGGTGGGGTGGAGAGGAGGGAAGGAGGTGAGGAGCGTTTAGACACGTGGAGCTGATGCCAGGTGGTCTCAGCACCAGGGAGAAGTCTCTGGCTCTTACTGTTTGGTAGTAGACATGTAGCCTAACCACCCAGTCCCTAAGCCTGACCGCAGCATCGTCTTTCACTAATGCTTGGTTCAATACAAAGTCAAATTCTAGGATTAAAAATCTTGTTCCAGGTCACATTGATGAAGACTAGATGTATAATTAAAAAGAAAAAAAATATCTAACCAAACCAGCACAAAACCCCTTAGATTCCTAGGAAAAAACTGTTGCGGTCTGGGGCAAATTGCACAAAGAAAATGTCGTGGCTGCACAATACAAGGGCTGCTGCAGCTAGACCTCAAACTCCAGCAGCTAAGTCTTCAAGCCTGTGGAAATAAACCAAAAAAGCCAACATCCCAGTGAAGTTTCGGCATGATGAATTTGAGGTGGCAAGTGTTTCTCTGTTTTAGATGGAGAAGCTAAGGGCAAAAAGAGAAGTTTACAAAATGTCTGGCAGCTACTGAGGCTCGGCTGGTCAGGGAAGCAGCGGACTTCCCTTGGAGCTTGTTTGTCTTTTTATCCTTGGATGAACTAGCGTGCAGTACATTATGCTGCCTGAATGTAGGGGTTTGTCACGGTTAGCGCCGGGGGCTGTCCCGGGAATGTAGGAAGGCGACGGGCATGAATGGAGCACGCGGTGGTCGGAGGGGCTCAAGCCCGGTCTTCGGGAGACCTGTCGCTGCTCCTCTGGGCCTGGCCGGCCAAAGCCTCGCAGGAAAGGAGGTGGGTCTTTGATCTCTTTGTTGTAGCTGCTCCCTGGGAATTTGCTGAAATCAATGCCCTGTTTTCCTGAAGAAATGAATGGCTATGCCTAACTAGCTTTGTGAAGTGCTTGGGGAATTCACCGCTTCTGTTTATTGACAGCTGAAAAGGAGCACATGGTGCTGAATGGGTCCTCCTAGGGAAACAAAACAGAGCGGAGTTAGACTTAGTTGAACACAGGGGTGTTTGGAAAAGTCTGCCGAAGGAGGATGGCATGGTTCCTGCCACCTTGTACTAGCATAGCCTGACCTTTTACTAAAAATGCCATTTTAAATAAGGTAAGGATTGCTTTGATTTCCCATACGTAGTGTGATTATGAAATGTTTGCATTTTTGTTCTTGAGTGCAAAAACAGTGTTTGAACTGTATTCTGTCATGGGAAACACCTAAGTGACTTTTGTGCTGTTTCTAGCCTCTGTGTGTGTGTTCATTTGTTCTTTATCTAATGGTGATTAAAGAATATGAAAAGTAATGGGAAAAAATTTGGTATTTGGGTCTTGCAGTCAGGTCCTGAGCATCAGTCATTCAGGCAGGCTATTACATGCAATCCTTTGTGTCTTTGAGAATCAGCTGAATTGCATCAGATGATTTCTTGACTGGTATAAATTGCTGTGTTAGTACTTACGCACAAGGCAGTGACTAACAAGCAGGCCTGACTGGCAGAAAATCTGGGAATCTGAAATCCCTTGAAATGTAAGGATATATTTCCAAACCTCTGTTTCTATGCGTAGACTCAAAGCGAGAGATGGACTTAGCACTGCACTTGCTGGTCTTAGACGTACAGTTTTTTTGTAAAGACAGCAAAGAATAGCAAGAGGAGGATGATAATGAGGAAGCATTATTTTCTTCGTGTGAGTCCAGAACAGTTTATCAGACCGAAGGAATTTGGTGTGTAATTCATATGTAAATTTTCTACTGAAAACAAGAGAACAAATCGCCAGAGTTTCTATATTAGTTTCTGTGGTGACTGAAGAAGATTTCTGAGCTCACATAGCTACAACTTTCAGGTGTGGCCCACTTAGGACTGCAGCAAAAAAAGTTAAGTAATGTCATTTCTTTAGTCAGTTTAAGCATAAGAGCAAGCTCCAAACAGAATTGCCGTTGTGCTGCCTCGTTCTTACATGGCAGTAGGAATTGCTGGGTTTGTGTTACGAACCTGATTAAAAGTGTCTGTGCATGTGTGCAGTTGTTTGAAAACTCTTGAGTAGTCCACTAATTTTGGGGGAAGTGCTTGGGAAGTTTCATGTTTTATCAGAGTCGTTTGTATTCCTCAGTCTGGCATTTTTCCCTCTGAGTGACTTTGAGCTAGTAATCTTACTAGTTTTGTCTCATTTTGCTCTTCTCTGCAGCGGACGACTCACCTGTTTTTCTTAGAAGCCTTGGGGCTCCATATGCAAACATGCTTTCTTTAAAATACTTTGTGATCCTGAAAATGAAAATACCTTGCTTGATTGTAGAGCGTCAACATTTTTGCATTTGACTTCCGCCTTTAAGTTTCCAAGATTTTCAGAGGGAAAAGCAAAAAAAGAAAATGCATTTATGATTCTGACAAAGATGTAAAAACACTAAGCTCAGGCAGCCTGATATTGATGTTTGTGGGCTCTGTTGTCGTCATTGTTATCCAAATGTGTCAGGAGTGTTTTCTGACCTCACTTAAGTGTATTTATACATGATAGGCATTGGAAGATGCTAAAATTTAAAGCTAAAGCTAATTTAAAGGTAACACTTAAGTTGGAAAGGAGGTTAATTTGTAGGTCATTTTAATGCTGTAATCTAGATGTGTTATGAAAATGTTGACTGGTGAGGGTTTCTGGGTAGTTGTAATGGTGTAAATATAAAAGAATTATGGTCATGAAAAGCTCAGTTGATCAGAGCTTTTTTAGTTACTGTAATGGAGAAAAGAGTAGATGATTCATGTGTGACAAGGAAGGTAGCATTTTTTCTCTGTCACTTGGACGATAAAGCAAGGCAGAGTGTGTTTGTTATGTTTAACTTAGTGGACTGGAAGGTGCTTAGCCAGGTGTGTGCAGGGAAGTACATGGGGATGTTTTGGCAAGATAGTTGTCCCTTTGCCTCTTCTAACATCAAGGATCTTTATAAAATATGAATATTGTTGTGACCTATTGGCAATGTTGAAGTGGAAGGAGTATAAAATAATTGATTTCCAACCAATAGAGTAAGATACACCAAATACAAAGTGGGATATGTGATCATACACAACTCTAAGTAAATATGCATGTTAAATGACCAGGGTTATACAAATACATATCTGAAGAATGGTGCATTTCCCCCAAGGTGATGCCTTTACCATCTGTTGGTCTTGTTCTTCGAGCTAGGAGAGTATGAAAATGGGAGCAAATTCTTTGTAATTTTGCTTTGCAAAGTTGCTTCTTAGATTCTAGTAATAGAGACTACTGTTATTTTTGTGACTTTTGGAAAAGTTTAAAGAAACTACAAATTAATCAGGAACGTAGAAAAAGTGTTTGGGTTTTATTTAATCTCAAACTAAGATGACTGTCAACAGGAGAATAAATAGGGCTTTACGGAGATACATTATAATTTGAGTTTAGAGTGCTTCATCCACGGAAAAAATCTGCCATTTTTTCTAAACTCACAAATTTGTGCAACTCTCAGATGTAATTCTCCTATAATACTCTATAATTATGTACTTTGTAATTCTCTGTTTTGGAGAACTAGACTCAAGGCTGTCCTTATGCCTGAGGAGAATAGTTATTTTAAGGGAAATGTACTATACTGCTGCCTAATCTGTTGCTGCCAATTTTATTACCCGTTCTTAATCAGTCTGTTAAAGAAGCTCAGGTGGGCATAACTTCTTTAGTACAGTATCAGTCAAGATGTTAGATAGTTATCTTATGGTTCCCATTTAAAGTCTTTAGAGTAGAAAAAAGAAGTATATGTTAGATCTCAGGAAAAAGAGAACAAGTAAATGGAAGCACAGATACAACCTTGCACATGTGAGTATTTTTTTCACAGAAATACATTTTTGTGTCTGTTCAGCAGCAGAGCTTCCCAATGTCTATGTTTTTTTTTTAAAGAAGTCACTTCATGCCTTAAAGAAGGAGCATAATTTAACAGGATCATAAAGGCTAAGGATGAGAGTCTTCTGTCGATTTTGTTCCCAGAGAAGCTGGGAATCAAGCATCCTTTTCATGTTGGAAATTAGGCAAGTATAACAGAAGTTGTTGGCTCTGTCCTCTGTTATGAAGGTGATGCGTAGTGAGAACTAAAGCTGTTCTGCGAAGCTGTTAATGACCCTTCGTTTACAAAACCCAGTGCTTTTAAAAGACGACTCCTACATTTCAGTATTTTAAATATATGCTTTAGGATTCATTAGTCAAAAATCAAAAAATAACTTTTTTTTGTTCTCTTGGGTGAATTGAAATACCAGTAGGAGGTTTGGACAGTTCGCTGAGAAAGTTAACTGATTTTCCAGTTTTATTCAGACTTAGTTTCTGCTGAATGTAATACGGATTGGAGTGTTTTTTCAGGACTGGCCCTCCAAGGTCTCAGCCCCCACCAGTCCTAAGTGTCCATGTATTCACTTCTCCACACGGACTTCCTTCTTTCATAGCGCGGCTACTCGCACATTAGTAGAGCCGAGTGTACGGACTTCTACCTGCAGAAGTGGGTCCCATGGTTTTTACACTGCGCTTTTATTCCCAGTGGCTGTAGCTTGCTTCATTTAGTTATAACTGCCTCTAAAGACCTCAAGTTCTCCAGCCACAGGATGAATACAGCCCGCTCTGTCATGCCAGGCTTCCTCATTGCGTCCTACAGTAAACTCCTATGTCCTTCTCCAAACCGTGTCCACCTGCCTGGTTCTTTCTACCAGTAAGCAGCTAGAAATACATCCCAGCCACTAGCATCTTTGCTGGGAAAGTTCCTGCAAGCCCATGTTGGAAGTTGTGTTCAAGTGGAAGAACAAGAATCAGTTTGGGCTGGTTTCCTAAGGAGAGGTGGCTTTTGTCACCGAGCCCTCCACCAGTCTTCTCCGCATGACATCTGGACTTGGTGGCCAGTAACAACCAAATTCAGGGAAGGACAGAGAGACCCAATCTAAGGTTCCCTTTTAAGGGAATGTTGCAAGGGTTGGAAGTATTTCAACTAATTAATACTAAGCATTAGTCATTAGAATTGCTGCACTTCGTTTATCAGAATTGGAGCTGTGGTGTTGACCTGCCGTGGATAAAATCGTTGACTGTATTAATGCACTTGATATAGTGTGTGTGGCTGCATGCATGTGTATTTATACATACATACATTTAGGAAGATAGAAGTGCTTGGGTTTTTTCTGCTAGAGCAAAGATAGAAGATGCTGGTGTCTCTGTTAAATTGCAGTAGTAGCATTAACATTATACACTAAAAGGTCTGACACTAAGATATATCAACCAGCCTGCCACAAACCTTCCTAAAAGAAAAGTGCTTGAGACCAGTTAAAGCTGCTTTTGCTGTGGGAGGTAAAACTTGTGCTGTGGGAGATGTAGATTAGGGGGTCCAACATGTGGCTCAGGAGCCACAGGGTGCTTATGAGCAGTTTGAATATGACTCTCTTGATGGCTGTCTGTATTTCTGTGGACAGGGGAATCTTAGTTTTGCTGTCTGCAGTATGGAAGCAGTGCAGTTTGGACAGTGCTAGTGAAGACCTAAAGCAAGAAGGTGTCGCAGCCAAGGAGCCCCAGTCTTGCACCGGGACTAGCTGCTGCTGGCTGCTGGGGGAGATGGGCAGAGGGCTTGGCTCGCAGGAAGCTTTTGCTGGCCGTTTTGTAGGACCAGGCTATGTTAACTGAGGGTGTTTCTCATAAAAAATAGCAGTTGTTTCTGTGAATTTGCTGTTATCCTCCTTCCCTGTTTCTGGATCTAATTTTATATGATTTCATGCCAAACCAGTAGAGGGAGAGGGAGAGAAGGAAAAGAAAAAAAAACCTGAAAAATCCAACTGCATTTTTCAGTTTGATTGTTTGAAATGTATTCAGCTTTCAGCAGTGAGAGAAGTCTCTTTGTTTGTACTGATTAGAAGGTATTACACGCAAACTATGGGAGGTGACTTCTCTTGAACTGTGCTTGTTAGGTAAGTGGGTTCTGATAGCAAGCAAACCCGATGTGGTGCACCAGAAATGTGACGTGTACATTTTAGTCCCAAGAATAACCAGAAGGTGATTATTTTTTTAATTATCTTTCAATCAAACAATGATTTGAATCAATCAATGCTTTGATCTCAAGTCATTTTTAGATGAGTGAACCTACGAAGAACTTTGATAAACCAGTAGCTCAGACTGCAGAGTGAAGTTTACCTTGATAATCACACCTACATACTTTCCCCGCTGTTTGGTTTGTTAGGTTTTTTTTTTTCTTTAAGTTTGCAGGAAAGTCCTATAAGTTACTGCCCTTTCAGGTGTTTAAACAGCGAAGGTAACTATTTCTTTTCCTCCTAGCTACGAAGTTTGTAAGACACAGCAGAGCACAGGTATCCTGCTGCACAGGCTTCGTGGGAACCCGCTGAAGCTGCTGTGTGTAGTCACATTGCCGAATTTCACAGCTTGGCTGTGCTCTTTGAGGCTTCTCTAACTGTTTTGCTCCTAAGATTTGCTAAACGGAAGGAGCACAGTAGAAAGTCTCATTGGGATTGGTGGGAGGATGACTTTTTATGGGAAGCTGGTTAAATTCCTTCTGGCTATGCCTGTTGTAGTACTTCATGGTCACCAGGCGAAAGACTTACTGTTCCCAGATGTGTTTGACTGTCATGATTACTCCCTATTAGGAGCTAGTAATGAATCATAGTTGTTGTTATCTTTTATATGTTTGTATAACAAATAGTTTTGGAGTTCTGAAGAGTTTACATACTGGAACTTGTGTCTGACAGGAAAATGCATGCGTGCTTTGCGTTAGAAGATTTCTTTACAGTCAGATAAGTGCTGAACCTCCCTTTTAGAGGCATCCTTCCATAAGAACTGCTGTGCTGGACAGGATTGTACCTCTGTGAGGCAGGAGCGGGTGCCTTGACAGATGATCTCCCACTGCTTGAGACCCAAGGACGTACCCTCCCTCCGAATCTTCTTCCCTCTTGGGAACAAAGGCAGGGGCACCAGGAGGATGGAGGCGAGGTGAAGGAAAGCGTTACTGCAGATCAGCGCCTGGGTCAGGATCCCAAAGCACGGGGCTCACCCGCAGGGCTGGGTCCCAGTTTTAGGGAATTAGCTCGGCCTGCCGGTCTGACTGAATGTATGGGGTGGCAATAAGGCATGTTTGCTGTTTTATTTCTCTGTTTCTGTCTCCAAATATAGTAACTCATTTTTTAAGTTTTACATTTTAGTAGAGTGAGGTCATGTTTCTGTGAGTATGTTTAATGTTAAGACTGATTGCTGGGATGTTTGCAAACCACCTACCGTTCTCCTCCCCGGGGAGAGGGGGCCCCAAAAGAGGCGTAGGCGTTTACTCGCAGGGTGCCACTCACCCCTGCGCAGGGCCAGGACTCCTTCTCCCCCTCCTCCAGCATCTCAGGGGCTCTGGTCCCCTCGCCTGCAAGCCCGGGAACGGCAATCAGCAGCCAAGTCCTTGGTAAGGCAGCTGATGTTGCTCCAGCAGCATGTCCCACAGTGTCTGTGCTGGTGCCGCCAGGTAGAGACTGCGAGGCTTCAAGGTCTCTGTGTGTCAGAGATGTGGGAACTCACTGCTTGAAATCTATTGAAAGTTTCCCTCTCAAGCACGTAGGAATGCCTCCCCCTGCTTCTCTTCTGGGGGGGGTGTTATTTTTGGCTGTGGGGTTATGGGAAATACAATACCTGCTTCCCAAATAATACACTGTGTGGTGCATGAAAGTGCAAGTTTTTTCAGCCTTTGCTCAGGTGAGCAATTACGATTGCAAAGTCAGCCTGGTGTGTGGTTTCCTGATGTATTTATTTTTTCTTTTTTTCCATGCAGAGCTGAGCAGTTGTAACTCTCTGCTAATACAAAGTTTTGTTGTATGAGATAGAAGAGGCATGAAAAGGAGACATTGAAGAAATGTTCGCCTATTTTTGTGTTGGACTAGGGATCAGTTATTACAGTTAAAAAGTGAAGATCAGTCAGTAGGGTATTTAGCATGAGAAAATATCAGAAGTTAACGGGATTTGAAAAAAATTATTCTGAATTCTATTTTACTATAATACAACTAGGATGAATTATTGATCAGTTAAGAGCTTCAGCATCTTTCTAAACACACTTTGTGCATCAAACCTAGGACATGTAAGGCTTCTTTCATAAAAACTTTTTTACAGATGAAATGTGTGCCAGTGGCCCACAATAATGGGAAAATAACTTAGGATTAACTGTGTGCTAACTGAGTACTTTGAATTTTGTGCCAGATAAATTATATTGTAGAACAAGGTTTTCAAGCTTTTCCAGCAAGGAGTGCTGCAGAACAAACCAGAGGGCAGGAAAACCTCATGTACCTTTGTGTAAGAAGAACCAAGACTGACATACTGCACATGCAGTGTATCTTAGAAAATGTCCACAAGGTATTTTTGCAGCATTCCTCTACGTGAAAGCTGAACAAGGCTAACGGAGCGGTATGATTTTACTCTGGGATAAATTACTGTTGTTTGCTATGCAAATCTTATGATTGTAATTAGGCTAGGATTTGGACTGCTATGTACACTGATCTTTGTTCCCTTGGCACACGGGAGCTAATTCTAATGCTACAAAACAGCACAGCAAATGTTGAGCACTGCTCAGCTGGACGATCGTTTCTCGTGGGGAGTCCTTGCTCGAAGTGGACGTTTTGAAAGGAATGATTTACCTCTGCCTTCGCAGGGCACGTAAATCATACCGCAGGCACCTTGTGGGCCACTGAAGTGTTCAGATACTGCAAAGTCTCGCTTGAAAGTAGGGGTTGGAGAATGCAGGAAGGACTGCCTGATAGACATCTACTTTTTAGCAAACTCGTTTTAAAAAGTGGTGTTCTGCTGCCGCTGATTGGCTAAGGAGCTGGTGGTATGTTCGAGCTGCTACGACAGTGATTGCAGTTCCTAGTATGGCTATGTATAGCTCCTGTTATCTCTGCAGCCGGACTTTGTGTAACCGCAGCCTGTGGCTCCTTGCCCACGCTAATGAGCTCTCCCCGAGGCTGGGCTTGCGCTTGTGGGGGTGGCACGGCGCTCGGATGGTGCTGCTGTTTTGCAAAGCTGAGTTTGTTAACTGTGTTCCAGCCTAGCTTGCCCGAGCCACTGTGCCACCTTGGCTACTGCTGGCCGTGGGAGCTCATCCCCGCGCAGCGTGGCCAGCCCCAGAGCCGCCTGGAGGACAAGGCAAGCTGGCCGCCGCAGCTGCCAGGCTGTAGTCTGCAGCAAAGGAGAGCTGTCACCTAGACGTGCACTGGGGGGAAGTGCCAGCATAGTGAGGACGGTACAGGTGAGCCACGCTCGCAACCCGTTCTCTTGCCTGGGAACGTGGCTGCCGGTGTTTCGGTCAGCCCATGTGGTGGGAGTGCATCCGGCAGGCAGCGGGTGGCGTTTTCCCGGTGACCCAAAGAGCAAGGGGAAGCCATAGCTGCCGACCATGGTTCCCGATGGCTGGGCAGAAGTGGGAGTAGGTGCATTCAGGGCTGCCAGGCTGGGGGCATACAGGAGATGTACCCTTCTCTTAGCGGGTCCAGCGGTGGTTTGCAGGGTGTGGTAAGTGTGATAAGGTGGTGGCTGCACACCCGTAACCTAGTTGGAGTCTGCACCCACACCCGTGCTGGGCTCTTCTGTACGCGTGCCTTCCCGCTGCTGCAGTGGAGTTCAGCAAAATAAAAATCTTACCAGCTGCAAGATCTACTATCTTGTGTAGTTTTAACTACAGAGAGATAAAAAAGGCATTATTTGGAACTTTTTCAGTCATTGCAAAGACATGGAGAAGGAAGGAAAAAATACCCTCTAGGGGACAATGTAGCACTGCTGCTCTAAAGATATAGTAAATGACACGATCTGTTTTTTAACAGCTTGTAACTCCTGTGAATCTCATTTATTTCTTTGTGTTGCCTACTCATCTAAATCACAGCAAAGCAGAGGAACAGAGGCAGTTTTACTTTTTCTTGCATGCTTGCACATTATCAAGTATTCCTGTAAACATGACATTGAATCTGTTAATTTTGTTTGTGTAAATAAAATTTAAGGGAGCAGGGAAACTGTAAAAGCATCAAGTGAGATACTAAAGTGACTAACAAAAAGCATAAAAAATCTTCTTCACAGAAAGTAATTTTTCTAACCAAGTGTATCTCATTCCTAGTGCTAATACAACAAAGTGTGTTCTTTCCCTAGCTGGATGCTCCATATTTCAGAAGAGGTTAGAGTGTGTTCTGAGGCTGTTGTTGAAAAAATTACATTTTACCTAAGCAGCCAAGTTAAAAGGGGGCATAAAATCTGTGTGAGCTTTGCAAACCGGTGCCGTGCTGCAGCTATGATAATGCATACATTCCTTTGCCAACAGCATCTGTAATTTAGCATTGAAATACAAAAGATCATGACTTGGGTCTGCAATTATCTCTGAGGAAGAATGTGAACTTGACAGTTTTGCGCTGTTAGTTTAGGGGGAAGAAATTACAAAGACCCCCATTCGCCAGAGTAGTCCCTAAAGTTGTTATATTTACAGTGGTCCAATCCTGTGCTTCTGGTACACCTGGCAATTTTTAGCGTGCAATAAATTCAGAGTCAGGGGACTAACATGCTGGTGTGGGGTCAGAAATACTGTGTAGTGAATGTCGTTCCAGGATGCCTGTTAAATAACTAAGTCATCTAGTTATCTTCATATCCCATGTAACAAAACACAGAAAATCCTAGAACACGCCTTGGGCAGCTGCGGATATTTCAGGGTGCCGCACAGCAATGCCCAGTCAGAATCCCAAGCCATACTAGCAAGCTGCTTAAAAACCCCTTCCAGCTCTGCAGCTAATTTAATTCAGTGCTAGCTGACGGCTTCATCATGCCAGCTAGGCCTGCCACCTGGGGAGCCGTCTCTGGGGCCGATAAGCTCAGTGGCATGCTCAGCACCCATTCGGATGCAGAGCGGTCCCTGATTTTGGAGGAGTGCCTGCCCAGCATCCACACCGCATGAACTGTTTCAGACATTACATCTTGGATCTGGAGAACGAAGGAGGGTTAGCTAATGGGGCACTAGTGCCAAATTTGGAGGCCAATTCAAGGGAGACTCTTTTTCTGTTTTCCCTTCCCGTGAGCTGCCCACCCTGGGGCCTCTGTGGTGGGCACTGCCCCAGGGTGGCTGGAAGGTTTGCTCAGGAGCACGGTAGTGATGAATCACAGAGGCATGGCATGGATTGATAAGGTCGTGTACTTTACGATTAGATACATCCTCCCTCTAACAGCAGTTCTTTGTCTCCATTTTGCTTTTGGTAATGTTATTTGGCAGTTTGCATACGACTCTCCAAGCAGGAGCTATTTGACTTGAGACAAAGTCGCTATTATTCTAGGTAAGCTCAGGAAGCCCTCAGAATTTTGTTGCCCTCAGAAGACATAGATTGTTGGCAATTTATTTAAAAGCCAATTAAGTTAAATGACCAAGAAAATATTTTTTTCCTTGCAGCCTAGCTGTAAAGGACTTTCAGGTACATAAAATGGTGTGTAACAAGAAAAATCTGCCTTGCAGCTGTATTACTTAACTTTTCGTGCATTTTAAGTGATGGCTGTACAGCGGCATGTTCTGTATCTGTAGCACTAGCAAAAAAAATCACATATTTCAGCTATTCATAGTGCAGGTGTATAGTCCGGGACCCATAGCAAAAGAAAACTATTACATGGTCCCCAAATTATTGAAAAATATGGACTACTGCAGTGCTTGCAGCCTGACCAACGTGCAAGTCTACCTGCTCATCTAGAGTTGATGGAGAGCCCAAAGAACTCAGTAGGAGCACTTCAGGCTTATTTGGGGAGATTTTGGACTAGACTCTCGAGGCGTGTAATTTAGTCAAGTGCCTACTTGTGTTTACAAACTGAAGCCTTTTTGAGATACCCTGAATATGGCATTTATGGTGTTTCTCTCTTTTCTCAAAGAGCATCTCTGATGTCTCTCCAGGCAGTGTCTCCTGAGCCCTTACGCTTCTCTTGACCTCTCTGGCTCCGAGCCCCTGTCTGTGGTGAAGCCTCACCTCTCCTGCCCCGGTCTCTGCTACAGTGTCCCGTGGCTCCCTTGGAGTCTCTTGGCTGTTCTGGCTCCCCTCCTCTGCTCCTTATTGTCGCTTACTGAATAGACTTGCTCAGCAGAGTTTTCAGAAGTAAAACAAAACGAGGTAGTCATGGATGACCAATATCAGCTTTTCCTTTTAACTCGGTCGTACAGCGTTGTTGGCTCGCTGGTTTGGTTTCTACTGTCTATAAAAAGGTTTTGTGCGAGAAGTCCTCTTTTTCCCATCGCCCTGTGTGACACCAGTGCCGGGATGACCTCCTTCTGCTGGAGAGTGTCACTGCTCAGTTGTGTCGCGGCTCCGTATGGGTTTCCCTGGCAACCAGTTTGAGCTACGCTGAACCAAAAATACCTCACTGTGCTGGGGGAAAGTCAGTTTGCAGACATGTATTTCTCATTAATGACTTCTCTGGATGGTTCGTGTGTTCAGCCTGCAGATGTCATTATTGTGAACCGATGACTGGGGGATGCGGCGTGCCCCTTTTGCTTACTTCCACAGGCAGCACAGTCTACCAGAAGGCTGCCCTTGTGTGATTGTCAGCTGAGTTGTGAGTGTAAGACCCATCGCAGTCATTTGTTAAGGTACACTGAGGGTTTCGTGTTCCACTAAGAATGGTCTGTGCAGGCTCACAAAGTCACAGTGATCTTTCTTGGACTCCTTGGATCTCTGCAAGTCACCTTGGTTATTACTAGCAATTTTGCCCTTCTCATTTCTATATAAATATATGCACCTTGGTTTATAGGTGTGCATGCTGTGAGCTCCAGTTTTGCTGCCATCCTAGTCTTCAAAGGCACGGTTTGTGACACCTCCAGATGAACGTGCATATAAATCTTTGGAGGTCAGGACCCACCAATTCGCACAGGAGAGAATGCACAAATTGGAAGTGTTATTTCAAACCTTCCTAGTTCAGTTTTGACTTGCAGATAATCTTTTTGCTACCTAATGTAGAACAGTGGTGTGAAGAAAAGCATTGGTAATTCAAGATGTGTTCTCAAGGTGACAAAATTAGAAGAGACTAAGTTGGAGAGCAGTATGTCCTTTTTAGTAACGGGTTCCCTTTTCTGGATTTGTAGGGTGTGAGGATTGCGGTAAAAGCCTTGTAGGAGAATGCAAGCTCCACGGACCACTCATCAGGGCTAAAGATAGGGTTATTCCTAGCCGAGCCCGTCTCACCCTACCTCATTACCTCACTTTGCGAGTGTTGGAGCTGCGAGCTGGAAACCAGCAGAGTAAGTATTTTAGCTCTTTTTCCCACATTTGAGAAAGAGGAGGGAAAAGTACTAACGCTGGCTTGTTTTCATGAATAACTCAAGGCATAATCACTGGGTATTAACAGTATGAAGACTATTTTCAGCTGAGCACAGCTGAAGCTCACATTCAGCTACTGGTTTTTATGACTGATTTCTAGTAACTTTCATGCATAGACTGACAGCAGGACATTAGCCAGAGCTGGTGTGACATTTAGCTGTGAGCAATCAGTTAGCTCTGTTCAGTCAATACAAGTTTAATGAATGTTGAATTTGTATCTAATAGTAGCAGCCATGCACTATTACATTTTTTTTCTTTTCCCCAAACACGCAAAACAGGAAAGAGTATTCAATAAGAGGTCAGAAACAAAATGGTAAATAACATCCCTCATCTACCCCCTGCAAACTCCTGAACACAGGGGGTTAATTTACCTTTTGCCGCATCTTCAGTTCCTGTTGTAGAAAGACTGTTTTTCCTTCTGAGGGCAGGGCAATTTCAATGCCCAAACTTGAAAAAAGGAACAACATCCTTAGCGTGCAAATTTTCCACAGCTACTTGTGTAAAATTAGTCCTGGCTAGATTGCATTTCAGAAGGAGAATGACAAGATGCCACAATAGTGTTGCACCATTGGTATTAGGCAGGGGAATAACTAGAATGATTAAGATGGCTAATGTTGTGTTTTTATAGATTCTCTCCACGCATATTGGGAGAGAACAACCTTGTAAATTATGCCAACAGGCAGGCCGCTATGATAACATCAGCTTGCAGATTGAAGGGTATCAACACATACTTGAGTTGCATACTCAGTTTAATATCCTGTCATGGATTTTAGGCACTTTTGTATTCAATGTAATACCCATTTTTAAAAAATCTCTGTACATATTTACATCCTTTTTAGATTCTTCCCATTAGAATTATTTACCTGGGTTATTTGTCTAGAAGAAGAATTCATGTGTTCTGCACTATTGTTGTTTACCTCCATTTTCACAACTGTAAATATACAAGAAATAGCTTGTGATGTCTATATTAATACTAGACTGGTCTTTTTTTATTCACAGTCCTTGGAGTATTTGCAAAGAAAGTAATACAGAAGAGAACACAGTTTGGTCCTTATGTTGGTCAACTGTCTACAAAACTGACCCGCTATGATGAGAGCAGGCTAGTCCTGCAGGTAAAAACCCAGTGACTTACTATGAAGTGCATATGTGTCTTTAACAGTTCATATGTATTTATGTATTTTAACTGGTCAATTTGCCATCTGATCTAGTTAATTAATCATACTTCTGATCTGTATGTATGGATGTAAATCACATTAGACAGCACAGCATAACCTGAAATACCAAAATGTTCCTGTATATTGTGTTTTCTAGAAGCTTCCTTTCCTGCTTTCTAGTTTTACCGCTTCCAGGGTGAGGTACCTATCAGTCGAACAGCTCTTGATAAACTTTTCACAGAGCATGGCTCCAGAAAGTATCCAAGGATAGTACTGTCTTCCCAGATAAAACAAAAGGATTTGTACTTAACACCATGCCACTGGGAGGGTTGAGTTTGTGCACTGTGTTAGCAATAGTGGCAGAAATATGTGCTAAAGCACCTGTTTAGTAGGGAGGAACATTGCAGGGATGGGGAAACACTTCTTACTGATGTATTATATATAAACTTCGACACACAGTGCACTAACTCAGTTTATTTAGTCAGATGGTTATTTAGGGCTGGTACCATCCCTTGCTGCATGCGCAGATACTGATCGTCTCATCTGGACTGTGACTCTATTGTTTGTACTTTACCCAGCACAAATAGTGGCCTCTCAGGACTAGCCTAGCTTGGACATGTCTACATGCACATCCTTTCCCACAGGAATTCCTTGGGAGTGATAGTTGATTGTAATCCTCTACACTGCAGTCTTCGCATTTCGCTGCACGGGGTCATGGCTGGGCTCACCTCTCTGTCATACAGCAAGTGCGTGGTCAAGCCACAGCCTCCGTCAGGACTTCCCGACAGGTCACGGTTCTTCTAGAGCCTGCATTTCGTATCAGGCTCTCTCACCCCCAGGAGAGAGGGACCAGCAGCAGCTGTCCTGTGACATGCTTTATGTCTTCATTTGAGTTCCCTCCAGAAGCTTGGGACTGGAAAACACTGTGTGTTGTGGAGGAAGGCATACAGATACTTCTGTAATTTCATTTGAGAGCAAAAGTAGTAGCTTCAGTAATTGCTATAAACTTCATTTGCTCATGGAAGTCATGGGAATGGTCTGCCAGGAGAGCAACGCTGTCCTGTGGGATTTTCATGGCATGTTGACACCAGAGAGGATTTGTTCTTCTCCATAACTAAATCGTTTCTGTCTTTTTATGAGACACTTTAATTTTTGCAAATGCAGAAACCTTATTTCTCTAACAAGTTTGTGAGCATGGATGAGCTAAGCACCCAGTTCCTTACTCTTCAAGCCATAGTAAACCACACCCTGTCCTTTATCAGTCAGCCCCACTTGCTTAAGAGTATACAGTGATAAGCACAGCTCTGGCTGATGAATGGACTGTTTCTTCAAAAGAGGAGACTAGAGTCCCAGGTTTCCTACGTGACAGCAGTAGCTGCCTTGACTTCTCCCTAGCAGCATTCTGAGTATGTGACCAAACTTGTCCAACAGGCAGGTGTTTTCATCAGAAACCTGACGAAGTTAGATAAAATAGTTCCCAGAAGCAATGGAAATGCAACTTTTTTTGCAATTAATTGCTCAGTTACGTGGTTAGTAGAACAGATGCGTGCTGTGCTGACATACGTTGTGCAGCTTCAGCTGTCTGTGTTCAAGACTATATTGCAGAAAAGCAACTGTCTTGCATGAGGTTGTGAGTGTTTGGCTCGTAGAGGCATTCCCTTGGAAAGGAATCTAGGAAGAATGAATTAAAGCAATAAGAAAGAGATCTTTATGGCACAATTGTTCGTTTGTATTTACTTTTGCATTGTTAAGGGGAAAAAGAGAATGCTGTTAAAATGCCATTATATTGTATGTTACCTCTCTGGACTTATACAAGTTACACAATTGTTCCATGCAAAATGTAACATTAATATGGCACTAAAGTTCGAGATTATCAAGAACTCAGGAAGTACATTAAGGCAAAAAGCTTATCTTTCTACCTGCCTGCACTTAGTTCTTATAATATTATCTTTACATAACATAAAAATGATGATATATAAACTGGAAAAACATACAAAGGCCTACAGTTATTTTAGTAGCTGGGTGCTTGGCAGGGATTCGTTCTTCACTTTCTTTTGTACTCGCTATTCTTTAAGAGTGATCTGTTTCAAAACAACCATGATTTCAAAGGACATATGACCAAGACAGGGTACATAACTGACAGCCATGATTCCAAGTTAAAGAAAACTAATGTGCCTCTATACAGGAGCTGGTTTTATCATGTTCTTTCTCCTGTCCTCCCCCTTTGTTTCAGGTATTGAAAGATGGAGGGAAGTACTTTCTGGACACTCCGAATGAAGACTGTGGAAACTGGATGATGTTTGTCCGGCTAGCCCGGAACCAAGAAGAACAGACCCTTGTGGCTTATCAGCACTGTGGAGAAGTGTACTTCACAACTGTTAAGGTAGTTAAACCCACGTTGCTTCACCTGTCATCCAAATGGAAGTTTACAGGCAAAGGTTCTGAAAAGCTAACCCTTTTACAGGTGAAAGATTGATTATATTCTGCCAGCTGGATCTTTATTACATACCACCTTTTATATCGCTTAATCTGTAGTAAAGCAAGCAGTGTATGGGGTTTTCCAGTAAAAGGTGGTGTGTACTTGCTGTTGTGGGTAGTGAAGAAACTGAGCAGAGAGAAGCAGAAATGTCATTCATCATGGCAGTGTTTAAACATGAATGTTGTAAAGTTCTTCAGTGCCAGATAGGTACATGGTGAGACGATCTAGCATTGTTACATTCAATGGTACTTCATCCTGGAAAGAACAAACACATTCCCTTCCTTTATTACATTTTTGGACACATGTATTCTGAGCACATTACCAGGTGCTCAGGAACAGGGTGCTAAGTAGAATCTTTATGTATTCTTTTCCACGCTCATTAAATCTGAAGACGTAACTGCAGAGCTTACAATACTGCAATGTTGCCATGAAACTATCAGTTTATGTTAGAGATTCTGGACTGCATCTTCGCCTGAGGAGAGAGAATAAAGTACTCTGTATTTATAAATGACACTGGAACATACAGTCTCGGTTTTTGTTGTTTTGGCCACTTTCTCAGGCAAAGTTTGTTTTAACCAGAACTTACTCTTTTGTACACTTAGGAAACTGAAGTCTGTATGTTGAACATTCATTGTTTTCCTTTTTTATTCTTAAGTTAATGCTTGTATATCATTGTAAGCAACATTAAAAATTAAAAAAAGGAGAGAATATTAGTTAAAAGAAGTTACTGTGGGAGTAAAATGCAGCATTTCAATTTCATTTCCAAGATTGGCATGCATTTCTGTGGGATAGTAGCATTTACTTTTGTTCCTCCATTTTTGTTTCTCCACCTGCACAGTGAGAAGAATACTTACCACGCAGTGATGATGTGAGAATAAGTTAATAGTGATAACATTTTACACCTTCAGAGTCTTTTATAACAGTATGAAGTATAGTTGCTTTTGAATTAATACTAAAATAATTATTTAAAAAAACGAAAATCAATGTAAAACAGTATATGCTAATCTGAGACATTGTTTAGGCTGTGTTTGAGATTCTGATGCAATCCGTACCATTTGAGATTTCAAATTGATTTTAAATGCGTGCTGCACTTGTAGAACTGTCAGGATTAATAATACTATATTTGGGAAGCATGAACAAATGCTCTTCTAAGAAGTTGTAGTTATGAACTGGTAACTTAAAATTTCCAGTATAATTTAAATACTATTGAACCAGCTCTCTGCTGACTTCAGCAGAACTCTGCTCATTGGCATTAATGGAGAGTTGCATCCTATATACTGACATGAAGAGTATCTTAGGATGATGAATGTGTCTTGGAACCTTTACTGTGCTGTGTATCATAGGGAATTACTTTGGGTTTGTTTCTGCTAAATCCCAGTATCATTCATGGTACTGTGGCATCCTGCAGATTTTGTCCTGGTCAGCAAAAGTGATAGCCTTTTGCTACACTTAGGCACACCCTGCTGGTCATGGCGTGAGGCTGCCTTAGGCCTCATTATGAAGATATTTTCTCAAGATATTTTGAATAAAGTCTGTTAAGTTGGGAGTAGAAAGATTGGCTCCTCTCCCCACTGTTTTTACAAAGAGATGGGATTTCAGTGACATAAAACTGCAGCTACAAAAGCATACATGTAAGTGGCACACCAACAGCACCGTTAGCATACTTGCTGACCTAATGACTGCAGTCCCAAAAAGAATAGAATTATGAGGAAGTAAAAATTGTCCACGGTTGGTGTCTGATCACAGGAGAGTTTCACGTGAGTGCTGCCATAGCTTTCTCTTACTGTCACAGGTGAGACAGACTAAATCAACAACTTGTAGTGCATTTGGATACTGGTGTTTAATCTCAGTTTTACTGAGATGAGAGATGAGAGCTTTTACCTTACTTGACTGTTTGACGCACTGATGCACTTGCTCTCCCTCCAAAGTCACATTGACTAGGTCTCAGCTTCCCACAGAGGAGATTGCCGCTGGTCCAGGAATGTCAGGCAGAAAGTCATGACAGTATCGTGCTGTGTGGCTGTCGGTGGGTACCAGTCTCAGGTGTCACTGGTCAAGGTCCCGAGGCATCCCCAGACATTTGTCTCTGTGGAGCTCCCCCAGGCTTGGTTTTCTCCATCTAAATAGACTATATGCAGGAGCACAATGCATGATCGGCCTCCTAGTTGGTGGCTCTGCCTCATGTCCTGTATTGAGCGGAGAATTCAGCACATACCATTTCTGTTTAGGCCAGGTGTTATCAAAACATACAACCAACCCATACTGGTTGTGGTTAGCAAGCAGGCTTGTGCTTGGGAGTTCAAAAGTTCAGTTTTCGACATTATACACACAATTACCTGTCACCTGTCAGCATTCACAACCTAAGTTGTCTTTCATCTACCATGCTTGTCCAACACCGATGTTATAAGTGCATTTTAAGATGTCGCATTTTGTGGAATAAGACTTAGCTGCTCTCCTTCCAGGCTAGTTCTCTGCAGTTGCACGAGTTTAGCTTAGTTAAAACTACAAGTACAGTGCAGATTGGCTCTACCCCCGTTGCAACAATGTTGTTTTTTATTTAGATGAAGAAAATTGTGTACAGGGCCAGGGAGTCATATAAATCATGACCCCAAAGTTAGTTTTCTCCTTTGCTTTTAAATAACTAATAGATCTTTAGCCAGTGTGTGTAATCACTTCTCTCTTTTTCTATTTGCTGTATTATTGACTGAAAGTATTTCTCAGAGGAGGTCATAGTCCAGTCCAAGGAAAGATTTGGGCAGGCATGACTGGATGGGAGGCTGCAGATTATGGACTCCCTTAGCCCTGTGTGGGAAGACTTCAGTGAAAGGAGGGCAGAGGTACGATAAAGCACATGCATAGCGAGCCTGACACGTTAGAGCCAGCGCATGGAAATACGCAAATTTGACTTGCAGTCCACAGATTGATCAACTCTGCACCCGTGCTCAGTGAGTGCAACATATCCAGGAAGCATCCAAGCTGTTGTGCATTTTTCCTTTGCCTGTGCCCTATAGTTAAGTGTTGTGACCAGTGGGCTTTGAGACATCAAGGATGAGCATGGAATATTGCTTGGAAAGACTGCTGGATGTCTGGACATTACAGACAAATACATCTCACTGAGCAAAGATCATGAGGGCTGAGGCACCCCTTCTGCTACAGGCCCCCCCCCCCCCCCCCCAAATTTCTGTACATACACATTTCTGCTTTTAGAAAGTGTCAAACCCTAGTGGATAGTCATGCTCAAAAAGTGCTTGAATCTTGAAATTAAATTACCAATAATTTAAACAGATTCAAAGAATGCAACTTGGGTAGGGACAACAAATTGCACACCCCCACCCCTCCAATCTTCAGTATTATTTGGTATTGGAAAATTGGCGCAAGTAAACATGTGCTGTTTTCTTCCATTCACAGCCAATTGAACCACACACAGAATTGAAAGTATGGTATGCTGCCGATTATGCCAAATTTATGGAAGCTTCCACAGTCTTCATTAAAGAAGAATCTGATGTCTGTCCTTTGCCTCCAGTAGAAGTAAGTACCCCTGATCTGCATTCAAGCCATCACCAGATATAGTAAATAATGGTTTATTTATGTGCTTTCTCTGTTTGTATAACTTTGGTAATGCTAGGGTGGACCATAGTGTAGTTGGCTGACACAAAGCCAAGTGCAATTTTAACCAAACAGCTACTCAGAGAAAGGCTGCCCTTCCTACCCTGTGTTTGTAATCCAATGGAGCCATTAGATGTAGCCAGAAGGAAGTGGCACCGGTGGGATGTGTTGGAAAGACTTAAGATTGGTGTTAATTTGTAGCTAACCAAGCTGTCCAGCCTCAGACTTCTTTCATCAATTCCCCGTTTTTATGCTCTGACTGGTTGGTCAGAAAATGCACTGGTTATTTCAGTCTTTCCTGTGCAATAACCCTTCTCTTCTAATCCCAGTACCTTCCCCTCTGTACGATAGTAGGAATCCTTAAACTGATAGGAAACGTCTGTTAAGTGTTGCAAACGTGGCCATGTGGATTGATACCTAAGCTAAAAGGAAATGTTAAACAGGGAATACACATGAACCAGGAATTCAGAGGTGCTGCAGGAAGGGAATTAACCCCATTGCTGCTTTTGCATATAAGGCCTTCAGAATATACCCCAGAAAGAAAGTGTGGGAGAGCCACAGCATCAGACGCAGAGAAGAGAGAGGAGGGCTCCATCTGTAGATAAAGACAGAGTGGACATAGCCTTACCATGCGCCCCAGAGCAAGCTAGCCCAAGAACAAGGGAAAGTAAGGACAGTTTGAGAAGCTTAGGTAAAATGTAGAGACACCTAAGGAAGTATATGGCCATGTATTAATTGGAAGTACATTTCATCAGTGACTGGGGGGGGGGGGGGGTGTAATTGTTTTTCATTGGAATTTTTAGAATGTCAATATTCAAAGTGAATTCAACTGAATCCAGTAGAGCTCTTATTTCCACAGAAATAATACTTCCAAATAATGCATTGCTTGCCAAAAAAATGTTTTAATGCCTCTAAGTCAGGATACGCTTGAGATCTCCAAACCTAAGGTGTATCTTATCGAGTTTAAGAAAGTCAAATACCAAATGTCAAGCTAAGTGAGGAAGCCTCTCCTGGAGGCATTGACCATTGCTGTGTGGTAAAGCATGGAGTTAGCCCAAAACATAGGGAAATCCTGTATGGCTAAACTACATTTGTGTGCAGAAACCCATCCAATTTTTGGACAGTTGCAATAGCAGATAAATTATGTCACTCTAAGGATGAAGTACGATTTGCAACTGCTTTTATGAGTAGTTCCATAAAAGGAACAAATGCAGAGACTTTGAAATTCAGTAAGCACAGGTAAACAAAAGGTGAAGGACTCGGGACTGTTACACTAAATGCTAAACAAAAACATGGAAATAGGTATTTAGCCAACCTCCCCCCCCCCCCTTGGTGTTTGTAGACTCCTAGAGAGAATCCATTTCCAGTTGAATAGCTGTGTGGTAGTACAATGAAGTAAATAATGCCAAGGACAATGACAGGTCTTGGGAAAGCCCAGGAGAAGATGTAGGGTCAGTGAGAAGAATATGACCTTTCCTTAGAATGGCTAATAAGAAAGACCTGTTTCTGTTCTCATTGCAGAAAGAGCCTGTAGACCCTTGGATATGCTCCAGCTGTAGAAGCACTTTTGCAACTTTTGCTCTGCTGGAATCTCACCAGTGCATCCCTAAAGACCGAGTCCTTACCACCAGGTTCAGACCACCAAATAAATTGGGACCCGTAAAAGCAAAAAGCAAACTCAAAGGGAAACTGAGAGGAGCGGCATTAGGCAAAAGCATTGCTCAGTGCTTCGGGACCATTTCCTGTTCCTCTGCTGCAAAGCTTAGCTGTGCCAGCTCAGGAAGCACTTGTGATGCTCTTGTGAGGTTTATACCTAAATGGAGAAACGGCCGGTCTTCGCTGTTGAAGGGAAGAGAAGTGAAGCAGCCAGACAGTTACCCTTGCCGACTCTGTGGGAAGATATTTGATTCCATTGACAAGCTCACAGTCCACACTTACGCCCACAAAGGGGAGCGCCCCTACAAGTGTTCACAGCACGGATGCACAAAAGCCTTCATTTCCAAATATAAACTGCTCAGGTACATCTCTGAAGGCACTCCTTTTCTGGTGGGTGTGTGGGGAAAAAACCAAGGACATTTTTTTCCTTTGGGATGTCCTACTGACAGTTAATCCCCGAGTTCCACTTTTTATTATTCCCGTTTTGGTAGAATTGGAGAAAACTAGTCTCCCTCAGTTGCAGTGGCTACTCAAAAAGATAATGTTGAGCAGTTTTAACCTACTGTATGCTTTATGATTAACACCTCCCCCCCAAAAAAGTTAAGCTTTTACTAATAACCTGAGAACTTGTGAAAATGCCTGCCTTCAAGAGTGCCAGTGTTTTCAAGTCTTGAAGCTGCACTCTGTACTAGAGTGAATGTAAATGCGAGTAACTTTTTTTTTTTTTGTCTTAGGCACTCAGCCACTCATTCTTCACAGAAATCTCACCAGTGTGGCTACTGTGAAAAGACCTTTCATAGGAAAGACCATCTAAAGAATCACCTTCAGACTCATGACCCTAACAAGATGGCCTTCAAGTGTGAAGAGTGTGGCAAGAAGTACAACACCAAGCTAGGCTATAAGAGGCACTTGGCTCTTCATGCAGCCACCAGTGGGGACCTTACCTGTAGGGTATGTGCCCAGGAGTTTGGCGGTACTGAAGTTTTATTGGAACACCTCAAAAGCCATGCAGGGAAACCAACTGGCAATACCAAGGAAAAGAAACATAAGTGTGATCACTGTGAGCGTCATTTCTATACCCGTAAAGATGTGCGGCGTCACATGGTAGTTCACACAGGCTGCAAAGACTTTCTATGCCAGTTTTGTGCCCAGAGGTTTGGGCGGAAGGACCACTTGACTCGCCATACTAGGAAGACTCATCCACAAGAACTGCTGAAGAGCAGGTTGCAGAACGGTGACTCAGTGGGTCTCCTTGACCAGCTTTTTCCATTCAGACTGAAGGAAGATGCCAGCATACTGTCCCCTTTTCCTGAAAGGGTTTCTGTGCAGAATGGGATTTTGAATACTTCAGAATCAGAGGAATACAACTGTTCACATCTTCATTCCCAGCCAAACTTACAAACTGCTCCTCCTCTTGAACCTTCTCCTCATTTGCAAAGGATGGGCTGTGCAGACAGCCTTCCAGCTGTCCATCCCACACCATGCTCAACAGCTGTTCCTGCCAACCTGAACCTTCATCAGCCTAATAAATATGACCCTAGTTCTACCTCATTTGCAGCAGGATCCCTCAAAAATCTACCGATAAAAGTGGATGTTAAAGGTTACAATGTGCATCTTCTTGAGGACCTGCCATTACCAGAACCTCAGTCTCTCCACAAAATCAGTCTGGAAGAAGCTTCCTCAGGGCCTGTAGGGGATAATAACAAGTACCCAGTGCACAAGGAGACAGAGGCAGCAGCTGAAACTACGAGCCTGGCTTTCATGGATCTCACTCATGTGATGAGTTTCTGGCAGCTCCCACCAAGTGACAACCAGAACACTACTGGGGACATCACAGCAGCATTTGGACCAGAGGAACCATCACACAGGCTGAATGGCCTCGGCCAACAGCAAGGTCTTCAGCTAGCAACTGGTGGGATGGCCATAAGCCAGCTGCATCATCTTCCTCGCTCCTTTCCATCCACTACAAATTCTGTAACGTTGCCTCATTTTCACCATGCCTTCAAATAACTATCACCATGGTTTGGTTTTTTTTCCTTCTTTTTTCAAGACTGTGCTTCTTACTTAAATCTGTTAGGATGGGGTTGTTTTGGTTTTGTTTTGTTTTTAAGAAAAACTGCCCCAAATATTTTCAAAGCACGTTATGAACATGGTAGTTAAATTCAGGATGTTAATAAACAAGAAGCTCTGTTTTTCATACTACTATTAGTTTTTTAGCATATGACCATAGTAGAACTAACATATTTCCCTCAACACCCTCTATATTTTTGTTTTTTACCTTTCATGCAAACAACTGAATAAATATCTTCAATGATAGCAAAGCATCATAACAGGCACAATAAAACTATGGCTGCTGCAGTAGAAGAAATAGGGTTAGGGTGAATGGGAAGAAAGGGGAAATCACAGAAAAATAATAAGCCATCAATCACAGCAAATTTATACATGTGGCAAATGTAACAAACGTTTTATCAACATCAGATTTCTGTTAAGCACTTAATTACTGAACTTCATGAATCTTTAATTTAAATCAGAATAATTTCAAGAGTAAATCTTACCTCCTTGTTTCACTTTTTTGAAATGCAGAAGATCACTAATGTCATTACATTTAAGTAGATTTTGTTTTCTGAAGTGCACTTCAGCTGTGCACATCTCCTGCATTTTTTTCCTAGGGCTGGAAATAACTACCACTTCTGCATGACTGTGTAAGAACTGATGTCTTCTATATGTGCAGTTTTCAGAATGGGAAGTGAATTGTCTCAAAGGTTAGAGCAGAATGTTAATTTTCACTTAGAGCTGGATCTGGCAAAGTATGAGACACTGCTCTCTCTCTCTAGTAAAACACTTCAGTATTTGCTTAAATTTAAGCATATGTGATCCCATTGGGTCAACAGCTTGATTGACTTAACACTCAATGAAGAATAATGCCTCCTACCTAAGGGGCCTTTATTCACCTTCTGTTGATAAAAATGGCCTTTGTTTAGTCTGGGAAATGATTATTAATTGTAGCCATCTGAAATGTGGATTCCTTCACAGAAAGCCAACCCTGCCCAGGGGAGCCTGCGACAGAAGGGTTGTGGTGGTGAGCTGACACCGGGCCCTCTTCGAAACCAGGTTATGAACCTGCCTCACAAGTGTCACCTGAAATTAGTGGGTGTGATAATGGTCGAGGCCATTTTAATCACAGGGGTTTTTGCTCAGTAGCATTGGGACAGCTGCAGTTGGACTTCCAGCCTTTGTTTCTTCCAAACCAGAACCACAGGGACTTTTGTTTGTTTCCTGGGGTAAATTGTCCATGTACATTTCCAGTTGACGGTGTGCTGGTGTGGCATCTCTATCACCTGGTGCATGAACTAGAAGAAGTTGCAAAAATCATATCTCCCAGTAGATGACATTATTAAAAAAAACAAACCAAACTCTTCACAATTTACTTTCTTGCCTAACCCATCGTTATTAAAAAAAAAAAAAAAAGTCATGGTTTTAGTGCATGATGCAGTTACTAATGGATTCTGTTGCAGCTCAAACAGACACAGAATTTCTGAATCTGAGTAAGTTCTGAAACCCCAAGAGCTACTCTTCCATTAAATCCAAAGAGTTAATAGTACCTAATAATCATTACAAATATAGCATTAAGCAAGCATGCTCTCTTCTCCCCCATTAATCACAGGTATATATTTCCAGACAGCTTCAAATAAAAAATACTTTTTCAATGATTGCTGTTTTGCTGTTAATGAACTACAGTGACATTGTACAACTACAATGATCCCAATATTCTTACAAGTTTATCAGTACTGGGATTAAGGAAAGGTTGTATTATTGCAGTTGATGTGAGAATATGTTCTTCAGATACACTGTTGAGGGTTATTTTTTGTTATGAAAATTTTTGGCATAAGGCAAACCAGAAGGAATTTTAAGATCATTCTTGTAATGACAACAGCAGGAGGAGGAGCAGGTGCTGCACAGTCATGCCCAGTTAGCAGTTATTTAAATTATGAGTTCCAGATAGGGAGAAGGTTGCAAACAATGTTATATGCACATTCTACAGCTAGGCTCGTATTTTCATCCAGACTTGGAAAGGTGTGTGTATACTCACTTACTGCATTGTTTTCCTTGTTCGTGCAAATTGTATTCACTTGGCTTCATCCAAGCTTATGTACTTGTAAAGAAAAAAAAAACCAAAAAAACCCCACCCAAAAAACAACCCAACCCCCTCCCCTGCCCCCCGAAAACCCACAAATGTTTATAGCACTGCCTGATCATATACTGTTAATAGACATTTTGGTTTGTGCTTCCATAAAAGGTCTAATTACTGAAATACTTATCTTTGAATTAAGATGTGATGTTAAGAAGAAAACGTTATGCAAACACTGAGCTAGACTGGCACCCACATTCTTTCAGCTGCTCGGCTGTAGCAGGGTGCTGGGGCTCTGAGCTGTCTAGAGAGGTGCTGCTGCCTGACCTCAGCCTCTTCTGAAACGTGGAAAGATGCGTTGGTGAGAGATGCTTATCGTATGTGACTACAGGTTAAAGACCAGCTCTCATTCAAGTAAAAAGAAAATAACCACTTTCGATATTAAAATGCTTAAAAAGCACACAGGGTCTAGAAGTAAAACACAGAAGCAAATTTGTAATACTGCAGCTTTAACCCTTAAGCCCATTCAAATTTCTTTTTCCAGATTCTTGTCATCATAAATGTAGAGGAAGCTGAGGACAGCCCAGCACAAAGGAAGGCAAATTATTTCAAAAGGTTATGTCTGCAGAAAAATTGTTTTGTTTTAAAATTCTCACAAGTCAGGAGATACCCCTGAGTCATCTAATACCTAAAGCAGGGCTGGACTTTCTCATAGCTTTTGCTAGGGGGACTTCGGTGAGCATTTTTTGAGAGGTCATCAGTAGCTGATGCTTAAAAATGCTTTGTTTCTGAGCAAACAGATTCTTGGGCTCCGTAGACCTGCCTGGTGTGGGCCTGGCTATCGCGTTGCTGAAAGAGCAATTAGTTTGCTTTTGGCGGGGGTAAGATCACAGGCAAGGCAGCGCTAAAGGAGAGGTGCAGGGACAGCAGCAAGTCCTCCCCAGCTCTCCCTGGGCTTACCGTGGTGTCTGGGAGATGGGGCTGCAGCGGGCGGGCAGGCACGACTTCAGGCGGTGACAGCGGAGAAGGTAGCGCGAGCTGCAGGACACCTCTCTGGTGGCACTGCCGTTGGCTCGTGCAGGGCTGCGACGGCACCGGTGCCGGGGCTATGGTGGAGGAAGAAGGCAGCCCAACCAGTGGCCGGTCCTCCTTCCTCCGGCACGGCCAATTCCTCCTCCTCCTCCACACGGGAGAGGAGGACGCAAGGGCAGAGAGCTGGCATAGGGAAGGTAGGATGGACCATGGCATAGCAGCTAAGAGACAGAATAGAAAAATCTGACCCTCCAGACCCTCCAGGTCTTAGGATATTTTAGCTCACATCCTGATAGAGATAAAAATACTCTTACCTGAACTCTGCTTGAAAAATCTGTAGAAGCGGAGCAATATGTGGCGGCTGAAAACAGAATTGCTATAATCAGATGATACCGTAAAAATAGTGAAACTTAGTAAGCATTTGGCCTCGTACAAAAAAATGTACTCATTTTATTAAAAAAAAAAAAAAAGGAAGCCATGTAAACCTGCTGAAATAATGTTAAGGAGCTAAAATTACACTACATGGAACAAAAGACTGCATCCTATATGTAAACACAAGTATTTCTACTGCTCGGTTCCCATCCCCTATCAGAAACCATGTTCATTTCTTTTTCCTTAATTTTTATTTACCATCTGTTCCTGTTGGGACTCTCCATTTTCTTAACCAATGAGTTGCTGTTAATTCCAGAGGTTTTGACAGCCAGTCTGAAATGGGATGGTATGTTCCATGTATTGATGATTGATTCATTTCCTGCTAGCAGAACTTTTAAGTACTGTTCTTCAATACACTGTTCCTGCCCCTATAGTTATATTTTCTGTAAGATACTAGAAAATGAGCTGTGAAATCAAACACTTTTACACACAGACAGAAAGTAATGGAGCAGGGGGACAACAACAAGTACAGCAAAACTTGCTCTAACTTTTCAGGATTCATTTATTTGATTATGAAAGAAAGCAGCTGTTAGAATATTGCACTGGATAGTTTGGTATGGGGTTTTTTCCTCTTGTTCCTGGATTGAAAAAAAGGCTAAGTAGCACTGCTTTCATATATTTGGGCTAATTTCATGCCCTCTAAGAGTCTAGCTCTAGGAGTTAACACTTGCTTCAGTGGCATCCTTTCTGTATTTATCTAATCACTATTAGCTAGAGGCTAAGTAGAGTTTAATTAAACTCTGTAAAGTCTGGTATTTATTATTGCTGTGTCCAACTACTTTTCATCTTCATTTACTTGATAAACATGTAATATGCAAGAAAATTCCTCATGGATTTTAATTGAAAGCCTTTTTGGAAATTGTTGGGCTAAAAAACCCCAACATGTTGCAACATTGAAAGTTTATGCAGGGTGATCCAAGGCTGGTAATAGATCAGGTGGCCAAAAAATAAGAAGGGATATGCCTCCATGACATTTTTGTCTTACCAATCAATTTCTAAAAGCAATTGAAGTTCTTTTAATGTGAGAATGAGATTTGGTTTTAGTTAGTCTGAACTTGACGTGCTTTGAAGCTGATGCACAGCATACATGGCCATTTATCACTTATTAATCACTATCATTTATCATTTATTGTTTACTGGAAGATTCGATTAAATATATACATGAAATTTCAAAATGTTCATTTGTCTTGTTCAATATATCAAAGCAAAGCATTAGGGGGGGGGAAATATCACATGATACTGGATCTTCCTACATTTTGTTAAAACGACTGAATGAACCACTGGTAATATCCATCCCCTTGCAGGCAATCATTTAATTGAATTTTGGCAACTGGTAAAAATACTCTCACAGCTTTAAAAAGGACAGCATAATAAGCTTTGTAACCCAGGGGGAGAGGGGGAAAAAAAAGTGAACTTCAGTTTGCTTATTTTATTGAATGTGGTAGCTGTAGCGCTTAGGTGGAAGAGGTGCTGGAAAATTGTGTTGCTTAAAGTCTTCCATAATGCGTCAGAAGGAAAACTTAACACATCCTTGACGACCAGCCACTCTATCTTCTGTTGCGCATTTGTGGTCTGAAAGCAGTGACAAGCCATATACTTGTTATTTGTATTGAAACAGCTTTTATATTTTACTCCATTTTATCTAAGAATATTAAATGTCTATCCCTGGGAAGGTGATGGAGCAGCTCGTCCTGGAAACCATTTCCAGGCACATTAAGGATGAGAACATTTGCACCACTCAAACCCAGTTTCTTATGTCTGCTTTCTCAGCTGAAGAGTACTCTTGGGTAGCACTGAAACTGATCTCTTGCTAGCCCAAAGTGCTCTGTAAAGCACCTGACAAAGCTCAAGTTTTACAGAAAATGCAGCAGCAGTTGCCAACAGCCCAGCACTTACAAGCTCACCCAGGCCAGTCACTTCCACAGTTCCCAGGTACTTACATGACTCTGTCCTATATTTTGGCTGCTAGCGTGGATGTCTGTCGTGGGGACCTGCTGGAGGCACCAGTCCCAAGCCTCTGTCAGCTGGCTGCAGCTACAAGCCAGGTGATACCTGGACTCACCAGCATCCCTAGGGAAAGAAGTGTCTCCTCCCCAGGCTTGTTAAGCCCCGAGTTTCAGAGTTCAGTGGCTAAACTGTGGGAATGGTGATGGTATCAATAAATCCCTCTTGGTGGTCTGCAAGACCCTGCATCATAACCATATGTGTTACTACACTGTTAACATAGTCATGGTGGAGAACACCAAATGAGACCAGTGGTACTGTCAACAGTTTATCCTGTAGCTGGCAAAGTCAGGGAGGTAGGTAGAGTTGACGATGGCACCGTGGACTGAACACTCCCATGCCCGTTGCAGTCTTCCACAGAGTTGAAGGTACCTAGCCACTGACCAGCAGCAATCGGGGACAACAAAACTCCACGTAGAAGGACCCTGCAAAGACTTCAAATACGAGTCTCTGCAACAGACTGTTCTGTGCACGCGACTGTCCGTCCAACGCTCTAAGCACTCTTACAAGCTCATCTCCTAGGCTCAAGATACCTTGCCAGCTACAGGGAATCTGTCTTGGCCATATTCCCTGCCAGGATCTCGTATTGTGCAGTCGTACGCATCTCACAGGGGTGCAAGATGGCGATCGTCTGAGCCATCCCCTTGCACAACAGCACCACAACCACCTTAGGCAGGGGCTGGAGGGCCGCCTTGCTGCTCTGACATGGCTCTGCATGGCCCGAGATGGGAACAGCACCGACTGCGTGGTCTGAAGAGCAGAAGAACCGAACTTCTTGGTCTGGGAAAGTAAAACACTGAGGAGAAGGATGAACCTCCGTGCTGTCATCCTGACAGTGACTACTGAAACAAATGCTGGCATCTTCCTCACTCGGACAATGGGTGCGCATAGTGAGAGCACAAGACCTGTTAGAGAGGTTTGCATTATCAAGCAGCAAATACTCTCAAGATGCCTGTAACAGCAGAACACAGTCACTGCCTACTCGAGATGGAACTGCTCCAAACCAAAGAACATTTAACACCAAAATGAATATTCTCAGCAGGCTGTGCTGGGGACATGAGGAGCTCTGCGAAAGTTTTCAGTGCAATTGATCGCTTCAGTTAATACAAAGAAGTTCATACTGCAAACACTGCAACAGGATATTGTGTATACACAAAAGCAAACAAGGTCCTTTTATGTTATAATGTTGAAATAAAAAAAATATTTCTTACCCAAACTCTCCTGAAGATTTTTTTCCAGTAGATAGACCCAAAGATTTTCTGGTTTTCTGCAGTATTCCTGGAGAGGTCTCTGTAGATCATTTAAAAAAAAAAAAGAAAATTGGCCAAAAAAAATTATAACCTACCTAAATTCAACATAAACCCCAGAAACGTAGGGATCAAAGATACTGATACAAAGAGCAGCATGTATTATCATTCACAGGTTATACTAGACATAACCATTAAAATAACTTTATAAAACATCTTCTAAACATAGACTGAGTACGGGTCATGATTACCGGTAGCAGTGGGTGTTAGCAAACATGTTATATGGTATCCTGCTTAGAGGGAACTCTTTCAGGGATGCAGCTTTAAGGCTGAATCAACAAGGGGAAAGTCATATGGAACAAACAACATACAAAGCTTGATGGACTACATGGACTTAAAGAAGATGGAATAAATCTTAAAAGCAAAGATTAAAGGTTATAGAGTCTTCTATGGGACAGAAGGAACCTCACACCCAGACTGCATGTTTTAGGTCTATATAGATACTTCTGTTGGAGGACCTCTAATTGAAAAGGCTAAGAAGTCCCTCCTGAGGACCCACATGAAAACCTCTGTGTATACACTCAGCACGACAGATCAGGATAATGACTTGGAAAGCCATTCAACATCAGCAACATCCACCTGGAAATTTTTGACACTTCTCATTTCTAGCAAGTGTTGTGCGGAAATGAGTTTAGGATTTCATGTCGAGGCCTGGACTTGCAAAAACAAGAATTAAAAAAATTTCAAACTTTATTATTCTATCAGAAAACTGGATTCCAAAGCCTAGAATCTGCTTTAAAAATGCCACCCCCACCTCAAATACATCAGAGTTTGTTATAGGAAAAAGATAAATATGGCTACATAAACTCCTTACCTGGCTTAGGTTTGTCTGTATTAGCACCTTCTCGTACTCTCTTCTGAAGCGGTGACACAGCAGTTGTTAAGGTTGGGGGTTTTCTCGGAGTCACTGGTTGCTTGCCCTAGTAAAAGAAGTTGCACAATCCACACTCAACAATAGCAAGGAGCTTACGGAGCCTGGTGAAAACTCCAAATTGCTGTTGAAGCAGTGCTAGGAAGGAACAGGAAAAATGTGCACCCCCTCCCACCTGGAAGCCATTTTTCCTGCCCAAAATAGGTAGAAGAGTAGTAAGATTTTCAAAGATCTTAAAAAAAAAAAAAAAAAAAAAGAAAGAAAATCAGTACTCTTCTAAAGGAACCATTTACATTATCTTTTTTTTCTGTAATAAAATAGGACCTCACTCAAGCGACTACCAATTAGCTCCACTTATCTGATTGCCCAAAGGGGCTTAGCCCTTTGGCCTTGTGTCTAGCGACCAGGGAATAAATCAGCTATACATTTGAAGGCAACAGCAAACCTGCCAACAGCAGGGAGCCCTAATGAACAGGAAGGGCTTTCTCTTATGTATTGCAAATGCTGCCAGATTTCTGCTTCCCTACAGCCGTTGTTACCCCAGAATCCAATTGCAGAAGAGTCTGAAGAAATTGTTGTTCAACTTTTTTGTACTATCGCATTCTGTCACTTTTTATATCAGACAAAGGGCTCCAATTTCACGGAACTCCTAGCTGATACTCAACATGTATCTTATCTTAAGATTTTACCAACTTCCCTGGAATCTTAAGTTTTATATTAACATAGGTCTTTACTCACCATAGACTACAGTTTAGCAAATCTGCCTCCACGACAAGACAAGTGTGACTGTGTTTGCTTACCAAAGCCTGCCCGGTGGTCTTTGCAGCAAAGGCACGGCGAGCAGCTTGTTCTTCACAAAACTTCATGTGCCTCTGTGCTGCAGCCTCATTAAATCTCCGTGAGCAGTGTGGACACTGAATATAGTCTGACCATAAGAAAGGAACAACTTGGGTCACAGTTTATACACTATAGGAGAAGAATTGCCCTGCTTTCCTGGAGCACTCAAAACGCAGTTCGAAACCTGGCTCCATCAGCAGGTGACCACGTTGAGTTCCCGTCCGCTCTCAAAGTGCAAACTTAGGAGAAGTACAAAAAACACCTCTAGAAAATCACTTGGGATCCTAAAATACATGCTCATGGTACTAACCCAGCAGACAGTAATTGCTTTCAGAAATAAATCCCTTGGGATTAATAAAAGCAGGTTTTATTACCTTTGTCCTATTCCCACCCCCAACCTCACAATGAACAAATCTGCAGAAAAAGCATTATTTAAAAGTTTCCAGAGTAGTCCAAACCAATGATTTTTAAGCCTACTTTTGAAGATTGGTCATTAAGATTGCTATTTGGCAAAACACTGCTGAAGAAGTTGTGCCCTGCCAGCTGAAGGCACATCCAAGAACCAGGTTTCTGGTTGTGAAGCAGCATTGTGAAGAACACACAGCAGTGCTTCCTAGAGTTGTTCATGACAGCGTCACAGCCCTGATTCTCCTAAAAGCTATTCAGCGACATTTATCGCTGGTGCAGTCCTACTCGTTTCAATGAGCGGTCAGTGTTCGGGGTCAACGCAGTCACATTCAGCCCTCGCGCTGCCCTTGCCATTCTCAGATCCTTCCTCCCTGCCCAGTGCCTTTTACAAAAGCAGTCCAAGTGTCCTTATCCTAGTATTACAGATACAGCATCTTTACAAATCGTTTCTCTCAGTAACAGCCCAGAAAAGGTGGCCCAAGCAGCCACCAAAAGCTGGCTCCTGACAAGCAGCGTGGGCAAAATGGTTCTGAATGCAGGGGAGAGGAGGAGGAGGAGGAGGAGCCAGGGCAGATGCCTGGCTTCAGGGGGCTGGCAGGGGGACCTGGCACTTCAGGGGAGAACAGGGAACTCTGGACTCTATTTGGAGGAGGAAGACAGGGAAGGGGAATCTCTCTCTCTCCTCCCCATAATCCACATGCTTTCTCTCCAGTCCTGTAGTATAGGATATATATCCTCACTAGGCCCCTCAGCAATTTGTCTTTCCTAAAAAGCCGTTCTCCAATTCCTTTCTCCACAACTACCGCTGCTCTTACACAGCTCGGTTTCCTCCAAGGGGGAGAAGGAAAGGGAGGGGTGTGCTCTTAGTGTCAGCAGACTCAGACAAGAAATAACAGAGTCATTAAAGAATTCAGCAGTGGAAATTCAGAGAGGAGCTTGACCCCAATCAAGGAAGGAAGATGTGTCCTGCTGCTTATACTGCATCGCTGTCATCTAGAAGAATGGAATCACGGCAGCTGGTTTTGCTATCAGTCATGAATTCCTGCTCTGGAAGTGAGCCCAGAGAGGCCCCCCCTCCCCCTCCTGCCCTCTGCCTTCCTAACGCAGGCAAGGCTCCACTGAGACCCTTTGCTCCCACGTTTCATAAATCACATATCGTGAGAAATATTGGCTGCATGTGCATCTTTTTGGATCCATAACTTCTAACACAGGGAGCTCTGTGCAGAGACCACACCTGCTATTAGTAGGAAACCAGACTCCTCTTTTTCTAAATGACTTTCCCTACCTGCACAGCTGGGTGGGGAAGGGGACAGTGGAAAAGCCACCACATGGGAGTGGAGAAGCCCATGGGCACTACAGTTTTTTTGAATGGTGAGGGGATGTATTTCACCCTCTGTTATACCGTGGTACAGCCTATGCTAGAACACAGGCATCCCAACTCTCCTCCCAAAGCATCTAATATCAGACCCCAAACTTGCTGCCTTTAAACTCAAAAGGTACAGTTAGTTTTCCTCCCCACCACCTCTGCATTGCACTCCTACTCAATTTAAGCCAAGAAATACAGCTGAAAATTAAAGAGTATGGAGGGAATTAATGTTTGCATTGTGTTGTGCCAGGGGATACAAAACTGAAGCCCAGCCATGGGTAATAAGAGGTCATTGCTTTACCAAAGATCAGTACAAGAACAGTAGTAAGATAAAGTAGACCACAAACCTGGATTGATGCTTGGTGGGGGAGGAGGTGGAAGAGGGTGGCCCTCCTTCAGAGCTTTTGTGACCTGCTTGGCTGATTGAATAGTATTAATGAAATCTTCATGGTGCTGCCTCCAGTTAGATTTCTTCCCTGGCTGTTTCTGTAATGGAAATAAAGGAAAACACAAACTGTATTTCCCCTTTGCAAGGGACAGAGAAAAATCTTAGTGTGAGGGTTCTTCCTCTCTGAGGGAAAGGAAAACCATTACAAACAAAAGAAATTTGCTTTTTTTGAAAGGCACAGGGAAGCTGATCTAGCCCTTTACTGTCTATTGACAGCCCCAGAAGATGGATAAAAACAATGCACTCCAGCAAAACCCTCTGGTCTTGGCAGACCAAAGGGCACTTAAGAGGGAATGGAAAAGACACTATGACCGACGCCTTCCCTTCTCCTCCACTTGTCAGATTCCTCTTCTTGTTTTAAACCTTTGTACATTTCTGTTTCTTTCCACAACTGATTTTAGAGGACATTTTAGAACAGCAGTCTGCATGGATACCAAATCAGCAGTGATTTGGCATCTCTGGGTAAAATTATACACATGCATGTCCATGTATATTCCACCCCTCCCCAATGATGCATGAAAAACCCCTTGTTCCAGTAAGAGCTTAAGCCTCTTTCCCTCCAGCTTTGTAAATAAGTTCAATTTAAATAAATTTTTAAACCCTTGAGTTCAACAGCAGTGAATCTTTGTAGCTTCATCTATGGAAGATTTGCGGCTACTGACAGGTCTCAGGTTCAACCTGCAGCATTCAAGCACCAACCATCTTAGATCACACTGTCTTTCAGATTTAAGTGAAAAGGAAGCTGTCAGAGACTTGCATAGTCTTTAAAATACATACACAAACATTTCCTAGAAGAGCAGAGACACTTACGTGCCCAGAGTAGTCATGACACCTACTGGTCTGGCTTCTGAATGGAGAAATGCTCTCATATACTCTCAAACCCTAACAGCACAGGGAGGGGGAGGAAAGAATTTGGCACCGAGTCAAGCACATATGTGAGACTCATCCACAACATCCAGGCTTTGTCCTCGGAAGAAACAGTAGCATTACTGAATGAAAGACTTCATATGGAGATAACACACATGCTTCAGTTTTAACGATACCTTTTGTGGGGGCTGTTTCTTCACGGTGATTTCTGTTCCCTGCAGTCTCTGTTTCAAAGAGCTGAAGGGCTTGCGCTTCTTGTTGAAGACTTTCTTGCATATTGGGTCGTGTCTCAGCTGGGATGCAAAGAAAAACAGTCATTTATGTGTTGAAGTCATGCTTTGTTAATTATGCTTCCTTACTCAGGCTTTAAAATTACTTCTGTTCAGGAGCAGGGAGCTGAAGCAGTATTTATTTCGGGTTCAGTTTAACTCCTCAAGGAGTTCGGCAAAACTTTAAAAAGCTGTCCAAGTACAGCTGCAGCTCGACACAAATAAGAAATAGAAGCCATTTCCAGTTTGTTCTGCTCAGGGATGTGCTGGAGGCCAGCACAAATAATGACTTGCAGAGAAGAACAGACGGGGTCTGTGAACAGGAACAGTCCCATTGGATGGGCTCCCCACCACCATCACCACACTTGGTTTTCTTTCTTTCTTGGTTAAGAAGAAGAACAGGCTGATACTGTTCAAGGGGCCGATATTTACATTATTAGTTCTTTGAGTTTAGATAAGCACTGCAGACCAGGGACTCCCCTGACAAACAGCAGCACTGTCCATCCCATCAACACCACTGAAACAGCAACAGCCCCTGGCTGAGAGGGAGCAGCTGCTAACCTGACAACTCAGAAGGAAAACTAGGGCTAACGCTTGCAGCTGAAAGCACAGGGAAATTTTAGGTAGACAGATATCCAGTGCTGAATTTGTCAAAGAGCCACGCCTCACAACAAAGGAGATTTTAAGATTCCGAAGTGTCTCAGATTTTAGCATCAACCTCAGTCTTCTGCAACAGGGTGAGCAATCCCCTTTGCGAGGAACACTGTGAAAGTGAGGACAAAGCTACATCTTCTCTTTTGTACTACTGCTTCAGATCCTTAACTTCTGTTTCTAGACATTTTTGACAGCAAACTTGAGAGGAGGATTCCTCTGCAGGACCAAGAGGGCAGCAGATACCCGTGTCTTGCTCACCGAGGAGGATACCAGTCCTGCATCATCGGGACACAGAAGGGCATTACAGGACTTGTATCTCACGGTAGTAATAGTGACAAGAAACTCCCTGCCTTCCTCAAAACATAGATAACTGTCTTTTCAAACGATTTTGCTAGATTAAACCATCAATGTTCTTCATGTATCTGGTCTGAGATACCAAACAAGGAACTACTAACACAGGGTAGTTCCACCTTAGTCTCAGTGCTCATAGTCACTCAGCTTCCAGTGTATTTTTCTTGTCTTTTTTTTTTTTTCCTAAATCAGTTTTTAGTTTTATTGTGGGGATGACCTGATCTACCACAGAGCCACAGGATCGGTAACGCAAACTGAGGAGGGGAGGGGTGCATGCAGAGCCCCCCCCTTGCAGGAACACCCCACAGCTGGGTTGTGCCAGCCACCCATTTAGTTTGTAATCCAGGGATCAGGGAGGTCAGGGGGAATCTTTTCATTCACTTCAGCAGGCTTTGGAACAGAGCCTGGTGCCCGCATTATGCTGTCAAAGGGACTACTTATCAGATGGTTTATTAGTCTATTTTTCCCAGGAAGCCTGAAAGAACAAATTCTGCCTAGAAACCCGGAACACAAAGGAAGCTTTAGGTTAGTAATTTATGTCTCACCAAGAGATAATATGTTATTTTAAATGCAATCTGTAGTAAACATCTGGTTTTGGACAAGCAGGTAAATTCAGATAGTGCAAGATTATAGATTAAGTCACAATATTTCTGTGCACATTCATTAATTCTCTAATCAAGTTCACTAATGAAATCAGATCATTTGCTCTTTTAAACACATGTTCAACCCATTTCTCTACTAGCAGCCACCTCCTCCTTCCCCTGTGCTCACCACCCCTTTCAGCTAAACACATTGACACTCACATTAAAAAGAAAAAAAAAAAAAGTTTTGTTTTACCAGAACATCTCGTGCAAAATGTCTTCCACAGGTTGTACAAGGAGCCAGATCTTGACTTTGGGCAGCTGTGTAAGATTCAAAGCATGCAAGAGTCTCAGTTACACGGTACAGGATGGCTTCGCTACAGCAGAGTCAGCGTTTGGACTGAGCCCTTGCTGAAACAGTATTTTGTTGTCAGAAAGGGACATCTACAGTCACGTGCCAGGGCTCCCTTTTGCAAACCTACCTTATTTATCTTGCTCCTGTGATGCACAAGCTCTCCTTTACTATGATGGACACCTTTTTGTTTTCCACATGACTGCTCAGGTATGTCCTTTCACAATGACATCATGGTTGGGTGAGGAGGTGATGGAAGAGTATTCAAGTTCATCACTGCCTAAATTCAGGGAGCGGGGCTGGGAAGCAAAAGCAGGCCATCTGCACCCAGATTTATTCTATTCTGTCTGTAAGTCATCAGGAGCTGGTGGTGCAAAGTAATGGCTCAGGGTAAAAACCATTGCTATTCCAGAAAGTGGCAGGTGGCACACTTAAGTGTAACACAATCTTCATTCTTAAGACAGAATGTTTCCATGGCGAGCTTAAACAGCATTCCAAGATGATCTTACCTTGTAGATTCAAGTTTGTGGGCATTTTTTTGTTTTTAAATCAGTAATTTTTTGAAAAAAATAGGTTTTTAAGTTACATGGAAAGTAGTTTGAAGCCTGATTCCAGTGGCAGTCACATGTTCTCATTTCAGAGCAGGGACATGGCCTGGTTTCAGCTGGGATAGAGTTAATTGTCTTCCCAGTAGCTGGTACAGTGTTATGTCTTGGGTTCAGTATGAGAAGAATGCTGATAACACACTGATGTTTTCAGTTGTTGCTAAGTAGTGTTTAGACTAAGTCAAGGATTTTTCAGCTTCTCATGCCCAGCCAGCAAGAAGGCTGGAGGGGCACAAGAAGCTGGGAGGGGACACAGGCAGGACAGCTGACCCAAAGTGGCCAACGGGGTATTCCATACCATGTGGCGTCATGCCCAGTATATAAACTGGCTGGGGGGATCGCTGCTCAGGAACTAACTGGGCATTGGTTGGCAAGTGATGAGTAATTGCATTGTGCATCACTTCTTTTGTATATTCCAATTCTTTTATTATTACTATTGTCATTTTATTATTGTTATCTTTATTATTTTCTTCCTTTCTGTTCTATTAAACAGTTCTTATCTCAACCCACGAGTTTTACCTTTTTCCTTCCGATTCTCTCCCCCATCCCACTGGGTGGGGGGAGAGGGGGAAGTGAGTGAGCGGCTGCATTGTGCTTAGTTGCTGACTGGGGTTAAACCATGACAGTCCATTACTTGTATTAAACAAAAACAGCTTGTAGGAAAACTTGAACAATAACAGAGAGCCTTTTTCACAAGAATTGTAACTGACAAGAGGGAGACTTCTCATTTAAGTGGTCCTTACCTGCTCTTGCTGAAACAAAAGAAATTCTTGCCTTACTGAGCAGATGTGTGACTGTTTCTTACCTTTTCCTTCAGATTTTACCATACTCCAAGGCACAGAGTTAAAGTTACTACAGTGTTTCATTGATTACAAGTGTGGAGGAAGAAAACAATTCTATAACCTTTTTGACTCTTACTCTATTGCCTCTGTTTAAATGTCTTTCCACTTTTGTTCCCAAGCAACATCTTTCTGTGTGCCTGTGCTTAGTCTGGACTATACTCTTCCTTTCAAGCATTTTCCTCTGCCTCCCCCATCTCTTTAATTCTGTTCTCAACCCCTCAAGGTTTTGACTGGTACAGCTTTTTTTTTTTTTTTTTTTTTTTTTAAAGGAATTTATGTACAAGGACAGTATCATGGAATCAGCAATGAGAAGTCAGGAAAGGACTATTTGCCAGAGATTAGTTACTTTAAACATGTACAACAGCACACGAGTTAAGGACTAGTAAACAACATAGTGCACCATCTTTAGTAAAGATTTTCCTTTTCAGTAAATCACAAAATCACATTCCACTCAAACCACTGAACAGCATCTATTACTCACATGTTCCATTTAACTCCTTTCCTGGTATCTGACTCATCCCAATAGAATGGCTTCTCAAATTTCTTCTTCTGCACTGCTGTCAAGAGTCACGAGTACTAGGTGGTCAGCCTTCATTACTCAAAAGCTCTCAATTCAAGTTACCATGCATCAGCAATTACATAATTAACAATTATGACACAGGCAGACCCTTCTTAAGCCTGTGGAACATGAGAGGACTAGTACTGATACCAGCTAAATTAAAACCTTGAAACTTGTTCTTATCTTACAGAAAATTTCTACTGACCTGGTTGACACAGACTCTTGAACAATTAAGGCTTAATCTAGATGTGAATCTAGATGTAAATCACACAGTTATTCTACATCTTTTGTAACACTACCCAAACAATAAATAACCAACCCCGAAAAGAACTAAGGAGTGGGTGAAAACTCCTCAACTTGCAAAACTGTGCTATATCAAGGCACTATATCTAACCATCAGTATAAGGGAGAGAAGACATAAATGGATATATTGCTTTGTAAACTGAAATAATTTAATAGAAGAATCTAATCAGATTAAATCTGTAGGATTCTGCTGATTTGCTGAATACATTCAACAAATACATATATAAAACTTTTGCAGTGATAGCTTGTAAGAAAATTTTTTATCATTTTAAAACATTTCTACAGTAATGAAACTTTGCAATAGTAGCCATGTCACTCATGACAGAATAGACATCACTAATACATTGTTTTATGTATAACTTCATTTCAGAAAGAATGACAAGTTGCTGGTTCTTGGTACAGTAATATCTGAATAACCCCCTTTAGGCATGACTGGCAAAGGTATGAGTTAGCAGTTCCCTTCTCAATATGAATGAAAACTCAATGATGTTTCCACAGTAAGTTCCTCAGTTTTATCAAGACAGCTTCAGTCCTTGAACGTTTTGTTTCAGATTAAGCAACTCTTTTTCTTGCCTTGTTTTCTCCAATTTGAAGGCTAGCTTGTTGGCTTTCTTCTCCATTCTGCGTTCCTGTGCATACAAATAATTACAAATTTACAAAATAGGCATAACATGCAAAAAGAAATCATTCTAATTAACAGTTCTAGATCATGAAAACAGCAGCAATCTGGACAATAATACTATTTATGGCACTAATTATTAGTAGTCAAACTAATATGCATACCACCAGGATTATAATCTTTAATTAGCTCAAGCTTCTGGCAATTTGGCAATTTCTGTTCCTAAATAAAACAACCCGTATATCACTGTGGCCAATTAGATTTTCCACATTTCTTTCAGACAATTTTCACTTTGCATGATCTGAAACATCATAACTGTTTTCTTTGATTCCCTAGATAATAAGAAAATTAGAGTTATATATGTAATAGTGGCCACAATAACAGACCCCAAATTTCCATATTGAAATTAGGATGACAAAATTATGACCGTAACTTTTTTTCCAGTAGATTTTTTTTTCTTTAAAGAAGCAACAATTAGTCCTTTGGGACCAGCAAGTTTTTCCCATTAATTTCCAGACACAAGAACAAGTGAGCTTTAAAAAATGTTCATAAGACAGAATTCAGATAACATAACATGTTTTTGCAGGGTTTTATTTAAAGTAAGGCGTACCTTTCGCTCCTCTCTTATAGCCTGTTTTCTAGCTTTGCGATCCTCTTTGCTCTCATCTTTGGAACGGGGCTGTGTTGATGCTCTTGGCAGGTCACTGCTATTAATCATTTGCATGCGTTCAATCTGCTTAGCAGTAAGACCCTTCTGAGGCAAGATATGTAGAGGAATTCCAGTCTTCTGGGAAATTTTTATTGGTTTGGGCTAAAATAGAGAGTGCATATGTATTAATGGTCCCTAACTTTCTCTCCAAGAAGTGCACATCGCACTGCCTTATCAGTATAAAAACATTAGATTCAGATTTAACAGTAATAAACATATAAGTTTCCTCATACCGTTTTCTTCCCTCAGAAAAATGGTATTACTCCCAAAGTAAGAAATCAAACACACCTGTGAACAGAATATGGCCTCCCAGAACAAGAAAAAAATTTCTCCCTTTTATTTAAATATTACTGAAAAAGAATAACTTAAGTAGGCTTTATAAGCTTTCAAGATAAATGTTTCCTTTCAAAATCTTGAACATCAAGCTGTGCTCTAATACTGGGGAATTTCTGGAAGGCCAAAGAACTACAATAAATTGTTTCAAACTGTAGAAGGGAAGTAGCCTATTTTCAAGAAAAAAAAAAATCTAAGAAGTGGTTGCGAGACATAGATTACACAAAGATATATCACAGATAATAAGAAAGTAAATTCCTTGCTCTCTACATTTCTGCCTAGCTATTACAATGATTTTGAACTTACTCAACTTTCCAAACCCTTCTTCAGTGAAGAAGTAATACCAGAAGCTAACACCCTCCCCAACCCTCTTTTCTGCTCTGTCCTTCTTTTAAAAACAGATATCCATTGAGAAAACAATCACTTTTGTCTCAAGTTTTCCCAGGCCAGGGTGTTATTCAGAATAAGTTTAATGATTTTACCTTTGACGGCTCCTTAATAAGTGTTGGGTGATTATATAAGTTTGAATATGTACCTAGGTCACCAAAAAAAAAAAAAAAAAAAAAAGTAGGGAAGAAAGGCTTGCAAATAGAAATAGGTAAATTTATTATGAATTGTACTACTACTTAGTCTTTGGAAATTCCTGCTGTTGTGCACCACAAGAATAAACCATTTTACCTAAAGTACTGTTAGAAAAGTTCTGAGATCACCTATCATTTACTTCAAAATCCTAGGAACAAACAAGCAAACTCCAGAATACTTACTCAAAATGGATTCACAATCCCACTTTTCTTTTTGTTCCTCAATAACTACAGCTACTATTTCTTCCTTTTCCTCCTCACTTTCTTCATTCACAGGAGAGTCTAAATCATCACAGGGTTCAAGAGCATCCAATTTCACACAACTTTGAAGAAGTCCAGAAAAGAAAAAAGATAAGGTTTATCTTTTCTTGAAAATGTGCAATTACGTTGTCATGGTTTAACCCCAGCCAGCAACTAAGCACCACGCAGCCGTTGACTCACCGCCCCCTCCCCCCAGCGGGATGGGGGAGAAAATTGGGAAAAGAAGCAAAACTCATGGGTTGAGATAAGAACAGTTTAATAGAACAGAAAAGAAGAAACTAATAATGATAATGATAACACTAATAAAATGACAACAGCAACAATGAAAGGATTGGAATGTACAAATGATGCACAGTGCAACTGCTCACCACCCGCCGACTGACACCCAGCTAGTCCCTGAGCGGCAATTCCCCGCCCCCACTCCCCCCAGTTCCTATACTAGATGTGATGTCCCATGGTATGGAATACCCCTTTGGCCAGTTTGGGTCAGGTGCCCTGGTTGTGTCCTGTGCCAACTTCTTGTGCCCCTCCAGCCTTCTCGCTGGCTGGGCATGAGAAGCTGAAAAATCCTTGACTATAGTCTAAGCATTACTTAGCAACAACTGAAAACATCAGTGTTATCAACATTCTTGGCATACTGAACTCAAAACATAGCACCATACCAGCTGCTAAGACGACAGTTAACTCTATCCCAGCTGAAACTAGGACATAAAGTAAACCCAGTCTCCCCTCAGTAAAATCCCAAACCAAAGAAAGCTATTCCCAAGGAAACTTTCCTGCATATTTCATTAAGTAAGCAGCCCCAAAATAAACTAAAACATTAGGACAAGAGACATTAAGTCAACAAAAGCAGTATTTCTGCATTTGAAAAGTATGTGGCACACAATATTTGTGACTGGAGGGCAGGAAGAGAAGAGGCTTTACTTTTTGGTCCGTAAGCAAGGCAGCTCTAAAGGGGATTATGTGCTCTACTACTGACCAGTCATCTTTCACTACAAGGGACACAGTACTGTATCTTTCAATCAGGAAACACAAGACTAACGTGAGAACATCTAGCCATTTAACTTTGGGATAATATCACCCACTTTAAGACAAAGTGAATATACTGTGGAAATGCAGTCTTACACTGACACGGGGTTGCTTTATAAACACTGGGCTTTGCAGTGCTCCAAACAGTGGGACCCATGCAACAGTCCCCTGCGAGTTTATGGTCATGTAACTAGGTATATACTGGAATCAACTGCATACCAGTGAGACAGAATATACTTGGCTAGAGTCTGTTAAACACAAAAGTAAGGTATAAGGAGAAAGGCAAATTACACTAAAAAGGAAAAGGAAGAATGCCTCTAGAAATTACTTATACTAAATTCAATACAATTATACAAAAGGAGCATAATCTCACATAAACCAACAAAATCCCTCCACTTAACTGTATCAACTCATAAGTTAAGATCGACATTCAGTGACATAAAAAAAATGATAATACTCATATGTAGCTGCTTTTACTGTGAGATGTAATCTTTGAGTACATGAACTGGAAACAACATACTCAAACTTTCAGTATAAACACAGGATTACATAACTACTTATGTGAAGCAGTCCTTCTGGGAATACATACTTTTTTGCTTTCTCTTTGTAGTAATCATTCAGGACTTCCTGCAACCGAGCATTGTCTGTGTTAATATAGCCTTCTAACTCCACATTATCCAAGGCTCCAATTTCATCTTCATCAAATTGTTCAAAAAACTAAAATAAAGAAGTGGGTATCTGTAATCAGATAGCATTTGTCATGCAACTTCTTGATAGCTTAAAGAAGACCTACACATTTTTTTTCTACTTGCCCCTTTTTCCTCTCCCGTCTCATTTGTTGAACAACTGCCAAACGCATCTGCAGTAGGATTTCCTCCTTACTGTCAGTATTCTTCCAGCACAGGAGTGACAAAGTTATCTTTTAATAATACATAAATCAGCTTCTGGAACATGTTTCTTATTCTGATGCATTATTTCAATCTGCACATTAAAAAGCCTGTCATTGCTCAGGACAAAAGTTACACCATATTTCCACCATTCTGATATCATTCCATTAATGTATACTTGGCACAGTGGGAAGAAAGGGTGAAAGATGAGAGTCTTTACCAGGCACTTGTACATGATTTGCTGTGTTGAACTGAGCCTCAGACAAAAGTGTAACACCAACTACAAATGCTCATTATAGTGACTGGAGTAATTTTGTTTAACTGTATCAGTGTTAGGCCTTTTAATAGCAATTAACACTATGACCTATTTAACACAAGCCTCTTAACACAGACAAATTAAATGCAGAATATGTGCAAAGAATAGCTGTTTGATGTTCTGACTACTGAAGGCAGTAGGAATTTGCACAGGCATACAGGATACCACCTTATGAGATGAATCAAAAGACAAAGAAGCATTTAACACATCCTTATGTTTAACAGTTACATTCTTGAGCTGCCTCACCTTCTCAAATCTGTCATCCAACAGGGTTAACTGCTCATTCCTTCTCATTACTGAAGATGTCATAGAATATTCTGTGAAACGACTCCTGGTTTCTTCTTGCATAAAGAGAAATTCCTTTGTCTGTCCATTAACCCCATCATCTGATAAAGGACCTTCTGAATCACAGTCTTTATCATTACTGTAACTATCCTTTTCATCACTGTCATCCTCCACATCTTCCCATTCATCTTGATCCTCAGCATCTGATCCCCTGAACAGAAGTATAAAACAGTTTTAGAATAATACATGGACCTTTCCACAGCTCTGACCAATGCTGGGTTATCTGAAACAATTTGGCAATAATAGATTTAAATCTTGAGAGGGAAAGATAAAAACTGATTATTTTCAAGCCAGTAAAAGAAAAACAAGTTTAGCAGTAATGGTGTTGCCAAAGCCAGCATAATACTACTTTTGTCTGAAAGCTAAAAAAATTTCTGATAACTGTTGGATCACACATCTGTGCACTGAGAATGAGGTTATGTTTACATTCAGCTACACACGTCAAAGTAGAAAAAGAAAAATACTAGCTGCTGCATTTTTGAACATCAAAACTAGCAAAATTTCTTGTGGTTCATAAAATGATGAGAGTGATACCAACACCTAAATAAATAATATGCAGTGGGGTATTACATGAAGCATTTGTAAAGGTTCTGGAAACACCCGTTAGCCTTCATCAATAGTATTACTGACGTATTTTGAATGTGATAGATGGTAATGTTCAAGAATCCTATTATTCCATACATTGCATCTGTAAAGAAATACATATAATCCATGAGCTCGAAGTAACAAATGAAACCCATCTCTTAGATTAACACATCAAAATTTGATTTTGTAACCTACCACCCACAAAACACAAGGTAATACTTTTTTCCTTTAACACACCAAAGTATTCAATTTGAAATCTGAAACCATTCTTGCTTCCTACAACAACATATGAAATAACAAATAGCATCATTCCTATTTACATATGACAAACAGTTCTACAAAACTCTATCTACCCTTTCTGTGGTTCATTTGCTTGTCGAACAAAATCATCTTCCAGGATATTTTCTGGATTGTCAAAGTCAAAATCATCATCAAGAGCTGCAACAATATCAGGGTCAAAATCTAGCCGTGGTCCTAGAAAGTTAAAAAAACAAAAACAAAAACAAAACATGAATAAATTTCTCTAACATTATAAAGCTACTTTCCTAGATAAAAACCAATCCAACTAGACTGTTAATTTGCACTAAGGAAAGATTAAACCTAATAATCACAAAATTCCTCAATAATATTTGTAGATTTGATACAAGCCAAGGCAAATCACCAGCCTCTTGTCAATTCTCCTCATCCAGAAAAAAAAACAACATTTCCCAGAGGTCTTAAGCTTCCATAAACGTATTTTAATATATTTTACTTAGATATTTTTTCTTCTACAATATTCTAAGTTGAAGTACTGTATGATAATTGCCAACTCTAGCTCTCACCCCCTAAAATTCCCTACATTACAAAAAGTCAGAAAGTGTTTCTCTACTGCAATTAACAGAAGTGTCTTTAGCATCCTTCTGCTAGGACAGAGAGAACTACCACAACTACTTTCTGTTATAAAGTATTAAGATAGTTGTAAAGTGAATGTTCAGTGCAAATATAGATACATAACAAAAGTGTACTTCCAGCCTGTAACACTGAAATAATACTAATGAAGGAAAGTAAAAAACACTCAGCATTTGAAAATAACATAAATTCTGAGAGTGAAAATCCAGTTCCAGAAGTGGATTCAAACAGATGGAGCAATAAATCAACAGTATTATCTACAGTTTTCCCCTGTTATTAGTTTATATTTGCTACACAACAGTAAGAGCTCACGGATTCCGAGCTCCCCTGCCCCCAGCAAAGCTAAAAAGCTATTATTAGTGAATCACAGAAATAGGTATCAAACTGAAACACAGGTCTCAGAGATTATTCTTTATGTCTACTATTGAGCCTGTTCTAAACAAAACCTAATATGACACTGTAATTGAAGCCATAATTACCATCTAGTACCTAGATGGCAGCTCACATTACAAAAAGGCAAGAGATTTAATGATACCTGAAACAGGAGCAGCTTTATTTAACAAGCCTACATCCTCTTCAAACTCTGTGGCAAATACTGAGGAAGGCAACTTAATAGATGGAGCCTTAGAAAAAGAAGCAAAAAAAACCATCACAGTATACTTGTCCTCAGTTTCTCATTTCAGCCCACATTAACAAAAATGTGCAGATAACCATGTGACCAAAAGAAACTCTGAGTGCTATTTAAATGTTAAGACAAGTGCTACTTTACTGATGGCAAATTTTCAAAGTTATGCAATAAAACCTAGGTATTGGCAGCATTCATTCTCATGTCAATAATCTCCATGTAGAGAGACAGTATTTTTGCATCTCTGACGCTTTTTAGAGAATGGTCGAACAATGAAATTTCTGACTTTTTTTTTTGTTTTGGAGAACACTAACACACATTTGAAATTACCCCTTTATTGACAGGCTTATTAACAGCGTACTAACGTGCACATCTAAAATAACTTTAAATCTTATGTAGTATCACCAAACTGTACCCGAAAGGTATTTCTGACTAAGAAAATCAGTTTTGACTAAAATTGCAGTATTTGGTTAAACCAAACTCCCTCAATTAGAAGTGACTGACTGTTGCTTGAAATTGCTTACTGTTTTTCCATTCCAACATGATCTAGCATCATGAAATTCCACAAGTTATGCCAGCAACTGAAAAGTTTTATTCCCTCTGGGTTCTGTTACATTCCACTTTAAAAACACAGTGTAGGGGTAACACAATCCAGTATATTCATAACTCCCTGAGCATTCAAAAGTTCTAAAAATCTTAAAAACAAATGCCAACCCAGAAGAACATGACTTGTTCAAACAAATACCTTTGTAAGCCATCTCTGTCAAAAAAAGCTTATCACAGGTACATGAAGTGTTTTAATACTGTGCTAGCAAAATACTATTCATCAACAAATTTTGGCTTGTCAACTTTTGTTTTTACTTGTAGGAAGTAGGAAAGCCTGACTGTGGGTCAAAAAGATCCTACGTGTATATATATAGGTCACAGTCACAAGACTTGTTGAATACGGTTCATGAGGCTACAGGATGCTAAACTCCAAAAACCAGCGTAAGATTATTATTAGCAAAAATACTACTTACTGGAACGCGCTGAATTTCGTCTTCTACATGCCCCTCATTTGTGACAACAATTCTGCTTTGCTGTCCACGCACAGAAGGGACAAGCTCAGAGGGACCAGAGGCTTCTTTTAGATGCTGCAAATAGTCATAGTCATCATCAAAGAAGACTCCATACTTCCGCTGCTCTTCCCTCCTTTGCTCCTCATGCCCCTTGGAATTGTAAAAAGAAATACATTTAGTTACTTAAGTCCATTTAAAACTTATTAGCAGAAAGAAAAAGTAACACATCTATTGAGTATGCCTGAATTCTAAAGTCCTTGTAGTCCTCTCTCCACTCATTACACTAACGAACAGCCAATTAGGATGTCATAACCACCTGATTCAGTGTTCAGATGCTGTGTGAGCAGGACACTAAACAACTTTTTCCATAAGCAGCATAACTAACAAAGCCTGTTTTTTCAGGGTGGGCCAGGCAATTTTTGTTGTTGTTTTTTTAAGATGTTTATACCCCTAATGCCAGTTAGTCACCCTTCAACGCATGAGGCAGTAACTCACAAGTATCAACTTCCCCACAACATCCCTTTCTTCTTAATAAACTGGGCCAAAACCTACTTTTTCTCAGGCTATATTTTTGAATTGTAGGATTGCATACCCACTTTTCTCTCCTGCAGCACTTCTTATCTGAATGAACTTCAATATTAAAAGCAAGTATTTACCTTCTGTGTAGGCAGCAGAACTCGCTGGGGTGCAGAATCATCAGCAGCAAGTGGATCCCTCTGACTTCTGTGCACTAAGTGAAATGTTACCGCTTTCTTCTTCTCTATGAAGGGTTTCTTTTTCTTGTGAGGCTGCAAAAGGACATTTGGTTAATCATTAATAAAAAATGAAATATTAAATGCACTTAAAAAGACACTTTTGCCTGGAGTGTGCTCCTGTATTCCTTTTAAGGCAATGCCTTATAAACATATACTGAGAAACAAAGCAAAAAGAGCCTAGTGGTAGCTTAACTCTTCTCACCACATGTACAACAGCCATTCCATATGTTCTAATAGCACATGCAGCTGTATTCACCCGCAAAATGGCAAGACACTGGTGCAATAAATATTTGATTATAGCATATGCACATTAACACATAATCCTAGAAAGCAATTTTTAAGTAACTACTTTCTAAACACTGGTTCAAATCTGAAACAAACTTTGTCCAGTAAACACAGGAAACTGACATAAGGAAATTGATCTAGACACACCTAGCTTCTTCAAAACTGTTCAGACAGCTGTTCCTACACCAGCAATTCAATATCGACCACGAAAACTACTGGCTGCACCATTACACTGACATAGCTCTAACATTCTGGATCAACGAAAATCTTAAGTACTCTTAACTAGGTGAAAGCCTTTTCTACAAGTTCACACACATGACTTGGAGAAGTACTTTTATCAACATTTCTGGCTTTACTTACCTACCAACATGGGTAAATAACATATATGCAACTTCAAAACTACTCTACAGATCTAACCAATCTTTTCTGCCTGGTAACTTCAAGCATACAACATGACACACCATGTCATACCAAAGTTCAGAGCATATCAACTGCCGCCACACGTTCCAAGTTAAAAACCCTAAACCGTGCTTTAAAGTCTTACGCTTGGAGCCACCACAAACAGAAACAAGGCAAGTTTTTGGAAGCGGGCAGCGTGCTGCCCCTACAGAGAAACGCGCGGGTGGCTGACGGTACGAGGGAAGCGCCCGTCACGCAGAGAGGCCGCACGAAGCCGAGCGGGAAAGCGGCCCCCCGCCCCTCAGGCTGGCCTAGGCCCCGCGCCTCGGGACGCCGCCTCAGCCGCTCCCCGCCGGGCGGCCCAGGCCGCAGGGCAGGCAGGCCGCCCCTCACGGCGGCTTCTCCCCCGCGGGTCCGGGGCTGCCGGGGCCCCCCCCCCCCCGAGCCGAGGAAAAGCTCCCCGACAGCCCCGCAAGCAGAGCGGCGGCGCTTCTCCCCTCCAAACCGCGCTGCGGAGACGGCCCGATTTCAGCCCAAACGCCGGGGGAGAACGGACGGACGGACGGACGCGACGGTTAGCTGTTAGCGACGGGGGCCGCCCGCCCGCCCGCCTCCTCACCATGGCGCCCGGGCAGCGCGCGCTGCCCGCCGGCGAGGGGAGCCGCTACGGCCGCCCCCCCGGCACCCCCAGTCCTGCTCGCTCTCACGCTGCCGGGCGTCAGCACCGCCGCGCTGCGGCCTCCATCTTGGGATGGACCGGTGACCAACGGGGGGAAGGCGATAGGCTGCCAGTCCGGACAGGGCTTTTTTTTTTCCCCCAGTAACAAAAACAACGAGGCTTTTGTCGGACTGAAACACTAATTTAATAAAAGAGAGGCTCTGCGAATGCAAACAGGGTAACTCCTCCTACCATCCAGAAGCACGTTTTCCCACTTCTCCCCCCAAACTGATGGAGAATGGTTCCACCCGCCAGCGGGCCTCAATGGCAGAACGCTCTGCAGCGGGCCAAAGGGCACCGCGCGTGCGCAGGGGCCGGCCTGTCGCTCGCGGGACGGGGCGGGCGGCAGGGCGGGGCTCGCTGGCAGAGAGGCGTGGCTTAGG
>NW_010972886.1:78702-130365 GCF_000737465.1 Haliaeetus leucocephalus
TCCGCGTCCCCCGGGCAGGCCGCGGGCTGGGTGCGGCGTGAGGGGAGGGAGGAAGCGCCTTCAGCCGCCCTGGGAGCCGGGTGGGTACCGGGGGGGCGGGACGGAGCCCAGCCCGGGGGAGCGGCGGGGTGGAGGTGCGAGGTACTGGGAGGAGCAGAGCGTCTCCTGCTGGCCGCCTTGGACGCTCGGAGGCGGTCACTCCCGACAGCAACACGAAAGCCTTCCCCGGGCTCCACAGGAATAGAAAATCCCTAGCGGTCCCAGCGAAGGAGAGGGGAGAAAGCTGCGCTGAGTGCCCAGGTGCTGCGATAAACTGTGATAAAGACCCTGCGTGAGACAGGAGGCACAGCGACTAGCTACGTCTCTGACACACGCCGTTGCAGTCCGGCTCTGCGCAGGCTCATCCAGGCTGAATTTGAAGGCTCGGGTGTAAATAATACGTATTCGAATTAACAGTGTTTTGCCATATACGAGTTCTTATTTCTTGTGAGATGACATCCTAGATGTATGAATTATACCCATGCCATGTAGCGTGCCTGTGCACAAACACACAGATGCACACATACACGCTCCTTGCTAAGAAAAAGAAAAGCATGCTTGGTATTTTAGGAATATGATGTAAACCCATTTTGTTACATTTCAAAAAGAAAGCGTAAAACGTAGAAGGGAGCAGTTTCTTCCACAAGCATGCAGACAATTAAAACAGTAATAACTATGGGAAGGTTTTTGCTGAAAATTAAGAAAGAATTGTCCACGTATTCTATGTGGATACGTACGCAGCTAAATATATACGTGTATGTATACCTTAGAATGTCAGCTTTAGTCATATTTGAGTGGATTTCGGATTTCATTGTTTTTCAGTAGGTGTCACTAAAGCTCCAAAAGAGCCTAGATTTTCACTCTTCTGGCTATTGTTTTCTGAAGTCTTGCATCTTTACCATCAAGTTTCATCACGTCACTTTTGTGAAAGTGCACAAACTGCCTGCTCCATCAGTTGAAATGACTCCTGTACTCAGTGGATTCAAATTATCCCTGCATATATCTGCGCAAAGCCTAGACCTTCCTTTCCTCTTACTTCCTAAAAGTACATGGTAAGTATCTTGTTGCCGTCAGCCATCTGAAGGTTGTAGTACACACCTGGTGGTACAGGAAGGTTGGCAACCCCTTGACTGCATGCGTGCTGTTAATGGGTTTTTCCGGACTGCACCTAACGGGAGCAACTCCCTTCCTATAGTATGTCTATACTGCAAACCCAGTGACAGGTGGAATAGCAGAGCTAGCTTTTCACAAGGTAGCTAAGAGGAGAATCACCCAACTGTTAAAAAACCAGTGCTTAGCATTTATCTGTGGGGTAACAAAGTAATCAGATTACTCCTTACTGCTTTCAGATCCCTGAGGTAGCTCTGGCATCCATAGAAGTGTGAAGTACGTGTAGACTTGGTAACAGGATTACACTTGACAATCCCCTAAACGTGGTGACCCCCTATCTAACAGTGGCAGTACTATCATTCCATATACCCCAAATCTGGTCCAGAAGCATCACGTCAGTCTGGAAGTGGGAAAAATTAGCTTTTGGTCTCAGCCCTGTTGCTAATCATCTGTTTCATATGCGTAAGTTAAATTTACCTGTTCAGTTTTTAAGTCTCGGGGTTTTCTGTCTTGCTTTAACTCACATCCCCACCCTGTATTTCCTGTTTAGATTCTAAGCGTTTAGGGGGAAGGACCTATATTATATGTTCATGCTGTGATTAAAACAACAGGCTTCCTTATCACAGAAGACTGATAATGTATGCCAACAGCAATATGTCTGGAGATTAGGTTTAAGATTGAGGGATTAGCAATAATAAGCATCATATTACCTCCTTTGTTGATACCTAAGGGTGAGTCATCTTCTTCCAACTAATTTATGATATATCAAAATTCAAAATTTAGTATCACAAGTATGTGAAATGTGTATGAAAGAGTCTTTCAGGTGGAGACTCCACTTAAGCTTCTAATTTCATCTAAGCCTTACAAGGCACTCCATCCCACTGTACTCTCTGATTGTGTTCTCTGCTGAGACACCCTGCAGTTTAAACTCAGCAAAGAGCATCTACAGAGACTGGGAGCATAAATTAGGTCTCTGAACCACTGAGCTACAACACTAACTTCGTATTTTTAAAATAACTGTCACCTCTTTGAACACACCTCTGCATGAATACACCACCCACAAGACAGCTACCAGATATGTTTGAAGGACTCCCAAAATTCAAAGGAAGGTTTCAGGAACCTTCCTTCATCTCATTGCCATGCAGAGGGACTTCTAATTTGGTCTCTCTGGAGGCTGCTTTCCAACAAGTTAGCGCTCTCTGAAGTTAACTCCGTTACGCACGCCCATGTACTTGCTAGAGATTCAAGAACAAAATTATTTTCTATAAAGATTTTCTGAACAATTTTATTGAGATAATTTTCTTCATTTTATATTTTTTATATATATTAATTCATATGTATCTATAATTCAAAGAGCTAAACAGTTGTCTAAGGCACTTGGAACTGTGCACAGCAGAGTATCCTACAGTACTGTACAACTAGGCAGCACACATTTTTTTGCTTGTTAAATAAAACCACCATAAACCAAGCATAATATATGTAGTGTATAAAAAAAGATAATACATAGTCTATTTTTCAGATGACAACATTGGAATATATTTGTATGTGTGTGTACATGTATATATAGGTACATACGTATAAAACTCCAAGAAGCAGCTATCATTAATTTGTAACAATTCCAGTTATTTACATTCACAGATATCAATACACCTCTGTAAAATGCAGTATCAGATCAGCCACTTCTTCCTAGTTACCATATTCAATCACACTAAGTCAGGCTGCCAAAATACAAGTCAATGCATTCAGTTTATAATTGTTATGTAAAATGCACACTGCAGAAGCTGAAAAGTTATTGGTATTGATTCTCCACAGCCTCACATATTTCAGAAGTCATTAAACACATGGAAAGTGTATTTTAAAATGCTAGCAATTCTAAGCTGATAATGTTTCAGATGCTTTTTTTATAGTTATCAATAACTATCCAGCATGACAGGCAGTGGGGAACCAAGTCTTGAATTTTGTCTTATTTAACTTGTAAACAGGAACATTTAGTGAAATTCAAGTAAGTTACCTTAGGCATAATTTGTTTCTATTTTTAATTGAATTAATAGAAACAATGAAGTCTAAGAACTGGCCCAGTGCCTATTAATAGGTGACACTCTCCATTACATGCTGCAAAATTTTAATTCCAATGAATTAACATGAAAACTTAATTTCAGGTGATTGTGGCCTGCTTGCAGTATATTCAGCACATAAGAACCTCCTGGATTTACTGGGACCTGATAAGACCCTACTGGAGCTTAACCACCTGCACTGGCGTGGATGGGTTATCAAGCCCTCCTTACTGGAGTCATCTCTCAGAGGTGTTTTGCAGACTTGACTGGAAGAAGTATGTGCACAAGGATTCCTACTACTGAGTAGTACCTTTCTCCACCGTGTTGCAGCTCTCCTGGAGAAATACAGGTTCTTGAATGCCCAGTGTTTAAGGTACAGTTGGGTCTACAAAGCATGGCATACTAATATTGCGATGATTTACTGTTTGAGCAATTGTTCCATAAAAAGCTGGGATGGGATGGAAACGTCTTAGCTCCTGAGAGTACAGCAATGTGATCTGCAGTGTTCCTGCACCTCTCCTAGATTTGCAGTTTGGTTGTAAATGGAATTCTATTTCTCTGTTAGGGGAAAAAAAAATAAAAATCTTAAGACCTATTTAAATGGTTGCAGGCAATTAGCATGTGCCATCTCTATACATTTCCCACCCCTACTCACGCAGTTAGATGCCCATTCAAACAAGCCATTGGTATCTTTTTGTTTCAAATCACACCAGCTAAAATAATTGCCCAAAACACAGTATTTCTTTAATTCCAAAATTTATACAAGTTTACAAATCAATATACCACCACACAAAGTAGTGAAATGAAGAGAAGATATGTTCAGCAACATTTTACTATATTATAACAATGTTCAAATGTGGTTAATTTTGACATAGTATTGCAAGACTTTTTAAATATAAAGAATTAAAGTTTGAACAAGGAGATACAGAGAATACCATTACTTTCTTTGTTCCTATCCAATGCAGTATTTATCTTTTAGAAAATAATGAAATATTGGTGAAATGCTGTATCTAGTTCATATGATCTCTAGTTCCATTAAAATCCTGAAACAAGATGGTAACACTGACAAAGTGAAACAAGACCTTATTAATCATTAAAATTAATAAATAGAAACCTGTCAAAACATTACAGTGAAATATGTTACTTTTACTCCATTTGTCCCTTTCTCTATATAGATAACACTTCCATAAGGTTTGGTTTTGGTTTTTTTTGTTTTTGTGGGTTTTTTTTCCCCCAGATGTCTGTTAAATAGAAGCTTTAAGCTATTCCAGGGAATTGACTTTGCTTTTAATTTGATCCTCAAAATATTTTAATATCAACCTAAAAAAAATTTTCAGAATTGCTTTTTTTTGTTCATCAAAAGCTAGGTCCCAGGAGTGAGCATTGCACTGAGCTTTGTACAATAAGAATAAAGATAGCAACAATAATGGAGCTAAATGTGGGAGCTCCTAAAGGCAGGAAGCAAGTTTATTCTGTTTTTCACCCTGAGTATGTCTTTATTTTAGTTTACAGCAGCATCACAGGTCTTAACTCCTTGAGATATGAATAAATACAGATGATGCGAAAGCGTTAAAAGATGCAGTTCTGGTATACCTGACAATTTAATGCAAATGTAGGCTTTTAGCTTTGTTTATCATTAAAGCATTAACGGACATTAAGACACGGGCTCATATTGTAGCCTCTCCTTAGGATGCCGGCAGTGCTCAGCCAGACCTGTCCTACTGGTGCAGTCTGCCAGGTACCCAGGTGGGAGCCTGGCTCTCCCTACCCTGGCTCCAACCCACTGCCAGCTGCAGCCAAAGAGGGGGTTTTGCTTGATTCCCAGGCTGCCAGACTAGATAGACGTTTTCAGTCTGTGCTGGCTGGATCTTCCTCCCATTTTATGATGATACAAAACTGTGGCTCAGACTGTATTTATACTCAGGTTAAGTGACAGCTAGTTTGAAACAAATTCTCTGGTGTAGCTGTAGTATTACTCGTCACAGATCTGGGTTGAAGCATCTCTGCTGGAAACAAAGCACTAACCTCACCTGGAAGGAGAGTCTAATTTCTGTAATATCAGGGATACTTTAATCCCTTTGTTTCACAGCTTTCATTTAGTTTTCAAGTAAAAAAAAAAAGTGGTCATGCAATACTGTTTTTACATGTCAACACTGACGTTGTGGTGCTTCTCTAAGAGCAGCTCAGTGTGGCCAAAGGAGAATGTGGGGCCACCCTGTCCCACACCACATCAGAGGTTGGTAAAGCTCACCACAGCCAGGGACATGCACAACTGTAGGTAAATCCTAAACCCAACAAATAAATACAATCTTATAGACCTACAAATGTCTGTGAATACTTTCAGTGATTTTTGAAGAGACACTGCTGCTGGTCCTACTTTGTTTCAAATTGCCAGTCAAAATGGTATTTAGCTTAAATAATTTTTTTTTTTTATTTGTTGAGTCAACACATATATCACAATTCAAGGAAATTCAGATATTTTTCACTTGAAACAACTAATTTCAGTTATAAGGACTAATAAATAATACCTGAAAGAAGAGAGAGACAAGAGACATTCTAGAACCATTTCAATTTGTTATGTGAAGATATTAGGATTTGATTAAGCATCCATTCTTCTGCACCCACAGCAACATGCTGTGATGTGTAATCCTACTGATGAACGTGATATATGAGGTCATTTCAGAAACCACTACTTCAAGCTACTCATTTTCTCTTTGTGTGCATGTAGACATCCGAGTTCGTATCTGACTCTGGGGAATACAAGTATGTGTGTAAGATTTGTTGTATGTTGTGGATGACATTTAAATCATTTGTCCAACTTGATAAAAATTAACACATTGATCCCTTTTAGACAGTTGGACTGTACTATGCATTGCACGGAAAGTGTTATTTTTTTCTTTGCCTTTTTTACATATTTTTATTTTTTTCCTCAAGGTTTACTCACTTAAGAGTTTCTCAGGACTTACCCTGATTTTTCCCTTCCAACAGGTGTGCACCACCATAGGTGGTTAGGTACGTGACATATTATTTCCAAAGGGCTGTTGTAGCAACTTGAAGACATTTGAAATCATCAATACAGAGGACTAGGAGATACAGCAGAAACTGACTTCAGGCAGCTCAATAAGGTAAAGCAAATTTGCTTCACTGCACATAGTGACGTATCAAAATCTTGTTATTTTTTATTGCATGGATAACACTTTACAGCTGTCATTTCTCTGCCATTTGCTATTTAGAATATAAAAATAGCATATACAATTCTAAGTCTGTATGTGGGTACAATACACAATGGATAGTTTATAGTTCTAATTCTGCAAGTATACTACATTTTTACATAAGTTCCAATAAAGGCAACTCTTTGTCCAGTTACATAAATTTACTTAAGTAGTTTGCTGAATTGTGGGCCAAAGAATGCATCTAATTATTTATCATTAAAATAATAAGAATTTATGTAAGGAATTAAAGATTAGCTCAGCATCTCTGTCCAGGCTAGTATCCTGCATCAAGCAATGGTGTGTAGTGAATACTTAAAAAAAACCCCAAACCCAGAAGGAGGATAGGGAAAGCCTAAGTGATACCTTACCTACGTATCCTCATGTCTTATGGCAAAATGCAGCTTGAGGAAGTCTGAGCCAGAAGTTGTATCCTCATCTTTGCATTTTAACTCTTAAAGTGAGAAGGTGGCACATGTCTTTCCGTCCATGCTCCAGGCCTAGTATAGAGGAATGCCTTCTTGCAAAGCCAATTAATTCACTTCATCCTAAGAGTTTAACAAAGTTTTAGTTTGTGTAACCCATATGTACCCTGGCATGTCAGTGGAGCTACTCTCTTATATAAAGTTCATATAGTCTGACCTTACCTTTGTCCAAGTTATTCTGCCTGTGCAGCAGCTATCCTTCTGACTTTAGTATCTTGGCTGCTTTCAAATATTTCAAAGTGATTAAGGCAACACTGAGATCTATTTAATTGCTCCACTTGTGTCCTTTGAAGTGAAATACTGTGTTTTATATTTCAAAGTCAACATAGTAGGCCTTTATAGAATTTCGGACACACATTTCTAAATTTGGCAACAACAGCAAAAATTGCAATCAGGAGAACTATTTATTAAGTGCTAGTGTAAGTTTTAAGTTTACTCTTCAAATTCTAAAAATAAAAATTAGGATTCTACCAGAACTGCTGACAAACCTTAACTCTAATGGCCTGATCATTCTTGTATGATTTAGTGCTAAAGAATACATTTTCACTGCTTCCTTGATGTCCAAGTGGTCTTTCTATATTTATAAAACAATGGGCCTCACAGAAGCTAAACTGTTTTCTGCAAATGGAATCCTAATGGCTCTTATTGATTCCATTAAAAAAGGAAGGTGCTGCTTCCTTTTCTTTGCTACAAGCATGTAGATGGTTATTTTATTTGGTTATTGATATTTTGGGGTCTGTACATCATTAGATTTTTACTAAAATGTGATTCTAACAGTCATATAAATCTATCATTTTTAAAAAAGTTTGTTAATCTCTTTAAAAATAATAGAGTGCCAGCTGTTGGAAAGCACTCTGCTGTTACTAGAAGTGCTCCTACTAAAATAATCCACCCCATTTATGCAAACCTGGTCTTGTTGTAAATATCACTAAAGAGGGAGATCAAATTTTAGCCACCAAATTGCCTTCCTGCCTTTAGGTTGACATCTAAAACAACAACCTTCAATTTTATAAACTAAAAACATTCCACAAGAATCTATTGCAGGTTCTGAGGTAAAAATCACATCTACACAGACCTTTTATTGCCTGAAAAAGAAATACTTACACTTCATAATTAAAAACTAAACAGGGCACATAAAAGACAAAAATAAATTGTAATATGTACACACATTAGAAAGGATAAATAGCAAATATATTGTAATACTGCATTAAATGTATGCATATGTGAATTCCAGCCCCCCCCCCCCCAATTGTTGTGTACATTAATTCAAAGGATAAATAAGTGCTAATATAAGACAGATAATTTCTTAGTGTAAACAACGCCACAGGCTTTTTAATGGGCTTTTGGGCCAGCCTAGAAAAACCATGTATTGCCTTTCACACTCCATACCACTTGATTGTAATAGTATTGTATTCACATGTACAATTTCAAGATAGTATAAAAAATTATGAGTCTAAGAAGCATTCTTCACACTCAACAAAAACAGGCTGCAGACACTCTAAGGATTTTCCGTTCACTTTTACAGGACCACTGGCTGAAGACATACTGATTCATCTGTGAGTTCTTCCCCAAAGCAGTGCAAAAGTCCTTAAACGTAAAAAGTCACACTAGGAATCACTGCTCAAGCCTACTAGTAAAAACTTTTGTGCCTAATTCCAATTCTGATTTTGGATTCACACTAGCATGATGTTGAAGTTGTCACCACTGCCTGCCATAGGTGAGAAAGATAATGATCCCTCTGGTTTGAATGGCAAGTGACAGACAGCAAGAAGTGTTTCTAAACATGAAGCATTTCATGGCATTCATAGTGTCATGTTATTTGTCCTTCAAATCCTGTTTATGTATTTCTGAGGATCCAGAGTATGTCAACATTAAAAACCAAAAAATATATGACTTGTTCTCTATGAATGTTCAATGTATTTTCCTGAAGCATGCTCATCGGGATTTTAAAAAAGAGCTGAGTTATACTAGGACTAATTTCTGGCAACTGTATTTACTGGCACCAGAGAAAATTACAGTTCTTCACTAAAGTACTGATGACATGAGGACTTGTGTCTTGCTGTCTTTCTAAGACAGGCTGTGGCCACTAAAAAAAAACCAAACATGCACAGTTGCTCACACTCTCAGTTTTTTTAGAAAAATAATTCCTCCCACTGGCCAAGTGCATTGTTACGCAGTCCCATCCATTCCACTTTTCCCTGTGGACTGACAAGCGAAGTCTCTTCCCCCATGCTCTCAGCCCTTTTCACACAGCCCCCTCTCAGTTACCCTCAGCCACAACCCTATGAAGTCTGATGAGTTCCTGGTAACAGGCTCTCAAGCGATTGTCTTCAGCTCTTCCTGACTTGTGGAGCTCCGATGAAGAAGTCCACTGACTCTGTGCGGGCAAGCCACAGAACTGTCCATGGTCTGTCTTAACAATGACAAACACTTCATGTGGCTTCTCCTCCTAGACAAATCATTTGTCCATTGATAAAAATGAAGGCCACGTCCTTCATTAGCCTCATGGTAAGCTGTAGCACACACTCATACTCAGTCCAGTTCCAGTGCAATCTCAGGTCTTCAGGACGCAATGATTTCCCCAAGAAAACTGTTACATGAAATATGGGATGTGGTCCAACAGTTACGGACGATGAAACCTGAAATGATAAATCATTAAAAAACTTAGAATTGTATTATTTCAACTGACAATGACACTGATCCTCAGCCTGCTCTCACAGCTGTTTACTTTTGTTGCCTGAACAGAATTATTCCCGGTTTGCCCAATCTGTGTGGGATTAGTCATCCCTACTATTCCCTGCTGTCCGTCTCTCTCTACCAGAAAACCAAACAGGGCTATGGTGTGGCTCAGGCACTGGTGTACGTCTGCCTGGCCATATCATTAACCTGTTACTGTGGCCCCTGGCACAGGTTTGCTTGGGTCAACCAGCGCTCCTCCAGATACTGCCTGGGCATGGCTGGGATTAGCACAGGCCAATAGGCAGACTGGGTATGGGGGGACGTCACCTTTTTGGGGCGAGGGGAAGAGGTTAACTGTATGAATTCAAGCTGTGACAAGCCTGCTGGCCTCAGGGCTGGAGAATCGTCTTCAGTCTGTTTTGTTTGCCAATATAGATTTAGCCACAATTGCATCTGCTATTTAGAGACACTGTCAGAAAATCAGAAAAGCTTTGCTAAGCCATAAAACATTTTTTTTTTAATCCTTGTGCAAAATGAGGCTAACAAAAATTTTGCATTTTTTTAAGTAGCAACAGATTTTATAGCACTGCAGATGCTTTCTTCCTGTTAACAGCAGCCAGCTGTGGCACATGAAGGCCCAAATACACCTCACTGTTTTTTAGACTTCTAGGTAGGGCATGTACCTCACTCCAGATTGCCTGTGTGACGGATAGAGAGGTGGGCTGCTCCAAAGGGTGTTGCCAACCTTTTCTAGAATAAGTTAGGAGCCTACAGTAATTGAAATTCTAACTCATTTTAAATGTAATGAATCCAAGCAAAAGGGTAAGAAGGGCACCAATATCAGGTGCTCAACATCACCAGACTTCTAAATCTCTGTTGAAATGGCTTTAAAAATATATCTATCCATGAAGTAGTAAAAGATGTAGCAACTTTAAGAAAGCATAGGTAATGATGCACCTAACACAGTAGATTACATAAGTTTTTGTTTGACACATTTTCTCTTAACAGTTCCAGAGAAGAGAAAATAAACCACAATTTATCCCTGTAATGCGGTACAGTACAATACAGTGATGCATTTCTCAAATAAAGGAAGTGTACACAAAAGCTGAGGTTCACAAGTATGTAGCTCATCTGCTAGGTGAGGATACAGTCCATTGCAAAAAAGACAGAGGTTTTTTGTATTTGTGTAGAACAGCAATATATTGGATTATATATAGCATTTCCATTAGAAGCACTTTATAAACATCTACTAATATCCTCTTCCCAAACTTTTATTTACTTCTCTTTTTTTTAGAAACTCTGTTATGAAATAACAGAAGGAATCAGTCTAACTTACTAGGAGTAGAAAAACAGTTCAACTGACAGTCATTACATTAAATGATGAACAATGAAATCCAGTGTTTTTTCTTTCCCAAGTTTAATATCAAATTTTAACAATTCACAGATACTGTAAATACTGATTATAATATTAAAGCATCTTATATTGAATACATAATAATATAAGAAACTAAATGCTATAAGCTGTTTTTGTTTAATAAGCTGCTTCCCTGTTGTCTCATTCTATCACAGAACTTCATGAATAAGCCTTTGTTAACCAGCTGCCAATGCACTTGCCTTTTGGTTTGTATTATCTCAGCGATCTCTTTGAAAAAAATTAAAAGATGAGTAATTCATTCTCTGGCTAGAGACTTGTCTACGGTTTTCTTAAAACAAATCACTTTTGTTGTATCAATCCAAATGTAGTGGTGAGCTACATAATTTTTAATGAGACGTCCCAGAGGAAACAGAATCTCTTTTTATTTTCAGAATTGCAATTGACTTAAAACATCTGCATCTAATTCTGCTCTTAATTAGCTTTTTCTAGTGTTACTCTGCTGACTTCTGTGCAGTGGCTCCACAACATGACCAGTAAAAAAATAAGAGGGTGGAGAGGGAACAGAGAGAGCCCGATTTCCCTCAGGCTGAAATTCTTCCAGGACCCTACAGAATCACTGCCTATAATTATCACAGTTTGGCTGTGCCTATTTTTTACTCCATTTTCCAAGGACCTCCTCCTCAAAAAAAAAAAAAAAAAAGAAAAAATAACTTTTTAACTGGTTTGTCACTCCACTGGATCCCTGAGATTTTTGGTTCAGCTTTCAAGAATCCAACTGTAATCAGTCTCAACTGTTTTCAATTATCATGAAAAAACAGCCGATTCTTTTTGTGTGACCCATGTCTACCTGTACTTATGCTTCTATATTGCAATGCAAATCAAAAAACATTAACTATGTAAGCAGGGTGTTGCACTCCATCTCTCTCAGCACACAACCAGGTTTCTACTCCTGCTCCTTTTTCTTTCCTCCCTTGGGATGCCTGTTTTTTTAAAGTAGTATTTTTATATGTATTCTGAAGAAGATATACTACCTACTAGCTGAAGAGAAAATGACATCAGAAGTCAAATGAAAAATCTACATATCTGTGCTTGAAAAGGACATTCTCTAATGGTCAGAATGTGACACTAGATTAAAACCCTGCCTTCTGGGTCATCTCCTGGATTAAATCTGCTGTCTGTGAAACTGGTTTGATTTTTTGAAAATTAATTTATTCATGTTATATGTACACTGAAGTGAGTTTACAGTATTATAAAAAAAATCCATGTTTTGGTGAGAAAAACCCCACTGAAGTTATGAAATAAAGCAATGAACTAGGAGATGCCAGAAATCACCAAAGACCCATCTCCCTTTGTGAATTTTCCTTGTGACACTCTCTTTAATTAGAGGATTCACACTCACTTGCTTGGGTCCTGAGTTTGATTGAAACAGTAGCAGGAAAAGGAAGGGATCCAGTCTTGGGCAATTGTTTTTATTTGACTTAACTCTGTGTGGAAGTGAAGAAAATAATACTATGTATGCAATGTCGGCTGATCCTAACAGCATGTTTTGCTTGCTGGTGGCAATTTTCAGCCTTTGTAACCTTGAAGAAATACAAACAGATGTTTATGGGGATGGCAGAAAGCGCCTCCCTCCCCCTAGGAATAACTGCCAAATCTGAAGTCCTGCTAAAAACTGTGGACACTTCAGAGCTCTTTAGATAATAATGCTTCAGGCAGTATCTTGGTGTTATCCAAAGCAGAGAACAAAACAAATCCAGATTAACACATTAGAAGTAGCAAGCAGAGAATACTAGAATCTGTCTTGTTCCCCAGAAACTGCTGCCAGGAGCCTGGGTGACCCTTAGGAAGCTCCCCGAAACAGTGGTGAGCTTTTCTGAAGCTCAGCACACCATCTAGTTTTCACTTACCAAACGCATCTACAAAAACGTATACCTTTCACGAGCAAGGGAGTACTGCCTGAGAAGGATGTCCCGTTTTTTGTGCTTGAGGACTGTTAACTTCATCTGTGAGAAATGCTGAGTCCTTTCAAAGGATTATTTTTTAAATTTCCCAAACAATCTTTTTCCATATAGCAACTGATCCACTGCAGTCACCTTCACTGCTGTGTCAACTACCCAACTTCATGGATGGCAGCAGCAACACTGGGAATCCCAACAGAATCAGTGGTGGCATTCAGGTGGGATTCAGGAGGACTCATGGTAGGAATCTACACAAGTCATGACACAACTGCAGAGGACTTGCAGAAAGGCAGAGGGTCACTGTCATACTCGTCTCTCCAACTTACGCAAGAAGAGAGATTCACCCACCTGGTAAATTGTCGACTCTCCTCATGTACTTCCATTTCTGTGCTTTTAAATTCATTCAGTTCTTTCCGTATTGCTGCCTAATAAACAACAATGATATATGCATCCGTAAGAAATATGAATCTCAAGGAAAGTAAAGAGTCTGAAAGGAACCTGGCCCTACTCTTGCAGGTTCCCTTACAGCTCCCATTGTCTGGTCTCCCGTACTTTAATCCACAGCTCTCACACATTTCTGACCATCAACATGAATGACTTTTTTCAATTACAGCTGTTTGGAGCAGTAATACACTACAAAGAAACTCAAAGCATCAAACACCAACAATAAAGAAAGAAACACCAAATCTACTGCAACAGGTGAACCAACCCCCCCACTGAAATATGGCACTCGCTACAGACAAAAATGGGCAAGGGATTGGGTTACCTTGACAGTCACCTGCAGACTATGCAGCCAGGAGGGGATTATATCTCCAGGCAGAGCCCCTGAGGAGCTGGTGAGTCACGCTGCCTGCACAGGCACTGTACACACAGCGGGGGCCTTGTATCTCCCCACTGGAGACAGGACTTCAGGGATACAAGATGAATAGCATTTTTCAAAGTGGAATTAGTCACTTGGTTTGATTAGGTTTACGTAAAATTACATGAAATATTTGGACATTTCAGGCTTGCATTTTCGGTTGGCAGATACTGAAGATCAGCAGAAATTCAGTGCACTTTGTAAATGCCTTGTTGCTTATGTTAAAAGAGTGATAAGCGATTTGCTTCATCAAGTAACAAATACAATTTCTGAAATAGACCAATATATACTACAAGGATTTTTGTTTCTATGCCATATGCTTTCCTACCTTCACTGTGAAATGAAATGACAGTTTATTCTTACTCACTCTTTTATTTCACCATTTTAAATTAAAGCAGTATCATTTCATTAATCGCTAAAGAAATCTCACCTGATGTGCATGCCTTTCAATGCAGAACAGACAAGCAGGATGATAAAATTATAGCATCACCAGACTGCTGTCTCATAAATGAGAAACTTCATCTTAAGCAGGGGATGGTTTAGCCACAACAGCATGCTTACACGAGGCTGCTGTAATAGCTAGGAGAGAGACAGCTCTTTCTGAGCACCGAATCAGCAGCAAAGACACCAGAGCTCTAGCTCCGTAATATAGTCACAGTACAATTTTCTACTCCCACTGGAATTAGAAAAATAACTTCCCTGGGAAAAAAGGGCAAGGGAGTTTCCAGGCAAGCCGGGGTCTGCCTTTCTGCTGAGGCCAACAAACATGGGGGTCACAGAACAAGCCTTGGGCACCTGTTCATTATAAAATGAATTGAGATTAAAAACTGCTACCCTCAAGTAGGTAGGAAAATCCCACTGTTTCTTCTAGTGCAGTTTACCCAGCTGGACCTAAGTGAAAGTGGAGGTGCTGGGTGCTCTAACTTCCCACAGACTATGTGAGGACTAGAGAGTGCTCAGCACCTCCCAGAACCAACACTGACAAACGCTTCTGGGTACATTTTTCATGTCACCACCTTGACTTGATATGAGATTCTCCTTTGATTGTCAGATGAGCTGGCATTAATATTAAAATACTAGCTGAAATAAAATCAGTTCTTCACAGTCCTTAGCTAAAAGACAGTGGGTTCTTGCACCTATCACTTTTCATGCCAAGCACATCGCATATGATTTCCATAAAAGTTGGTTCAGACCCAGTGCTAAAAGGGCCAACACTTTTTTATACATAAATCCTTAGAGCTTTCCTCCTATGAAGTGGTATAGGAGGGAAATGGAAGAGTGTTTTATGGTAATCTTTGAGTGACCTGTTTTTTAAAAGAGAGTCACGGAGTCATTTGTCTCATCCTGTGTAGTTAGGCAGAAGAACTATTAGCTGCAGCATGTTGGGGGCAAACTTCCCAAGAAGGTGTGCTGCACACATATGGTCAGCTCCTGCACCGACAGTTGTGGCCAAGAACACTTAGGAGGATGGAGCAGCTTCTACCTTTTTTCACTTGAATAAGTTGCAAAAGTAACTCTCGGTGGCAGCGACACAGGCTTCTGCCTGCAGAAACCTTGCCTGAATTCCACAGGCCGTGGCCATCTTTGCTAACAGTGTGTACCTGGCTTAGGAAGGCTTTAAAAATGCAAGAAATTCTGGCCTGAACTGCTGTAATGGAGGTGGCAACTACACTCCTAATAAACACCTGAGTGGGTTTTCTTAGCTGCGAGCAGTAGATGCACAGTAGTACCATGACAATCTCGCTGCCTCCAGCAGATGTCATTCGTGATGCTGGCATCAAGAGAATGTAAACCAGAGGAAAGCTCCCCAAGAGTGACAGATGCAAGTATTTTCTTATAATCTACATTTGTCCCTTGCCTTGTCTGCGGGAGTTAACCTGGCCCAAGGCTTGTCAGCACGACGGTCGTAATCTGGAGAATCTGTGACCTCCACGTACTCGTTAAATCGAAGGATTCTTCTTGCTTGAAGTTCAGCCACTGTAGGCCTCAGGCTGAGCTGTAAGCGGGAGGCAGAAAATAGTATGTTTAATAAGATGAAATAAAATAAAATAAAAACTGAGGGTATGATGTAATCTCAAGAGAACTTTAATGGTATTTCTAAATAGGGTCACTTTCAGGTGTCTAAAAAAAGGCACCATCCTGGGAGCATTGCACAGGAATGGAGAAGCAGCACAACCTAATTTCTTCAATTATAAAAATAGTCTTTATCAGGCAGGTCACAGAGAATCATGACAGTTATCCCTGGAATATTAATTGTGACTTTGCAACTGTCACACCATTTGCCCCACTAGACAGTAGGTCCATTTGCATTAACAATAACACAGTCTGCTGTGTTCAACTATAATACTGAAAATAAGCAAGATTTGGAGGTGCCTGCCTAACTAAAAAAATTGGTTTTGAACATCTGGGGGTCATTATGATGCCAAACGGTTTCAGTCACCTCAAACAATATTCACTTTAATTAACTAAGGATGATCACATTAAGGAAACTATTTTTGCAGAGAAGGGCAGACCAGGGATACGTATGAAAACTCCCCCCATCCTCTCCTAGAGTGAGCTCCCGAAGTCAGGGCAGCAGATCCATAACTGCTTTCTTTCCAGGGACAATGAGCGCAATCCCACCTGCAGCGGCCAAGACCACTGACGTGGTTAGAAGAACGGTGAAGGGATTTCTTAGGGCCCACGCTGCTTTGCTGCCCTCTTCACTGCTCCAGGGAAGAGTGGATCTACAGGTGTGGCTGCCCTCGAACATACGTGACAGCAGTGCTCATGCTCAGAGAGGAAACACGCGTCATTTCTCTCCCCTGCTGACATGGACAAATACTAAGCATGGCCAGACTCTGTATGCTTTTCCAGGTATGGGAAACTGGACAGGATGGAGCTTCCCCCAAGATGGGCTTGGCTTGTACTGCTTTTTAAACAGATTTCTAATCTGGGTGCATGACTGATGGACATTTGCAGTAATATATATACACTGATTTTTAGAATCTTATAAAAAATAATCCTATGTACACAAATACACAATACAAAAAACACATCGTCACCTTTCTACTGAGTCTACGTTTTATTTCTCTTTTGGCTTCCTGTTCCTCTTCTTCATTCTTCTCTGTTTTCAGAAGAGATAAAAAGGAGTGAATATTTAAGTATTATAACTGCACATACTGTGTATTTCTCTTGGTTGAAAGCTTCAGGACTTCAAGTCCTGGCTCATGTTTCCTCATATTTCTGCATGTGTTGTCTGTTTTTTGGATTTTGTGTGCTCTCATTTCTTTTCCCTATCCTCATTTCCCTTGATTCTGTAGACATCTCAAGTCACCACTGTGGGTCAGGAACACAGCAAAGAGGAGGCGTCTGTAATTTTCTTTCTGTGTAACAGCAAACAAGAATTACCCTGAAAGAGCTGCCTAATATTTCAATTACTTGTCCTAACATTAAAATCACCGTTGCTTTTACTTCCAACATGCCACCTATTGACTTTAGAGTAAGAGTCTAATTATTCCTAAGGGTCAAGAAAAAAGTTTTCTCTGAGTATCTGAATCAGCCAAGTGTCCTCTGCTGCTACAGGATGCAATCAATCAATAAGAATTCATTTCACTGTCATTTGTTAGTGCAAATTAGGTTTGTTACTTTAATTTTTTTTTCTAGTTTTATAATGATTCAGCATTCAAGCCCTCTTGGTTAAGGGCCACTAGCTAGACCAAATGAACAAGTATAGCAGAAAAAGACATGCATTTTTTGAATGTATTTGGGCATGAGACAGAAATGTGCTTTTAACAAATTTCTGTGCTAAACAAACTGGATTTCTTGAGTGCCAGTGAAAAGCACACTTACAAAGGCATGTTCATACAGACTCAGCATTTTTTTTAACTGATGTACATTTTGAAGGGTATTGTTTGCCTTTTCAGTCCACCTCTGACGGCTATACGCAAAGCTAGCTTTATGGTGGCTCAAATATCCCACCTAGAGATATCTGTAAAATCCTGATCCTGTTTTATTTGTGGTTGGTGGTTATGGACTCCACACTGCAGTTCAAGGCTAACTATAAATTTAAAGGAATTAATTTGTCTGTTGTGGATGCAGCCAACCTGTATAGATGAAAAGGCAGTTTTAAATCCTGGTATAGTCTGATTTGCCCTGTCTGCTATGGCCAGCCTGCTGTGGTAGCACAGGCAACCTGGTTGCAGAGGACCTTCTGTATCATGACTGATACACTGGAGGCAACATTACAACAGGACACCACGTGGTACTTGCAGATCTCCTTTGCTAACTCAAAGGCTGTCATGTAAAAAGAATACAAAGGAAAGGGGAAGAGGAACAAATGATAAAAAAGAAAAAGAAGAAAGTTACAGTAGGAAAAAGGCAATGCCAGCCCAAGACCTGCTCTGTGGGAAGAGTCCAACATCAACCCCAGGTTTCCATCAGCAAGATGCAATCACACAGGCTTGCTGCCAGGATTAGGTTGGAACTTGTGCTGATGGTGATTTTACTGAGATACTGAAATGTGGATGTAATTTATGGTTTATTAATAGCTTTTCTCTTAAACGGTGAAGAGATGGATGGCCTGTTTCCATAGAGGAACTGTAAACTGACTAAAACTGAAGAATGGAGAGTTAAAGATTAATCTACATTTTAAATTTTTTTATTAATATATCAATAAACAAGTTGGGTGTATTTAAAGACTTACGACTTTAAATGAGAACTCTTTTTATAACATCTTCACCTAACAAAATCAAAAGCTCTCTAGCTGTTTTAGGACAGACAATGATCCATAGGCTTTTGTTTAAACATACTATCTTTGCAATCAATAGACATAGTAACTGAGGTACTTAAACACAAACTATTAATTTGGGGTTCCATTCACCTGGGAATCATTTGACATAAAAAATTTTCTCCCTTCAATGAACTAAGTTGCTTAAGTCCTACCTCAGAAATTCTCCAGTAGCAGACACAGCAGAAGAAAATGTAGCTGGATATACACATCGCTGTACTGCTTTTTCCTTAATTTACTTTGTAAAATACATTCTGCATTATTCATATCTTGACATTTCTTTGCTATCTAAACCACAGCATCTCCTATGAAGCGGCAAGAAGACGCCTGATGTAAGAAATAGGAACTCACATTGCTTAATGCATACCTTAAGAAACAACTACCAACAGCATGGGCACCTGAAATAGTTCTTCTATATTCTGGGGGAGGATAAAGTAACTCCAAAAAGTTGATCTGGACATTTAGGAAGGTTGAAGGTTAGCTGCCTATCCCATGCTGCGAAGCTACCTCCCTGTGCGTAGCAGTTTGACTGCACAAAGGGATGGCTGGAGATGGGAAACCACCTACAAATGGGAGAGGAGCAAGTCCATCATCTTAGCTGCTGGGCAGAGGGTCCAGGCAGGTCCTGGAGCAGGCTGTTGAGGAGAGCTGGCAGCCCACCTTTTGGAAGACAATTCTAACACCAGATACCAGGCACCAGCAGCTTCCTTCACTCCTGGTCAAAGCAGGAGGAGATCGAACCCATGGGGAACACGCAGGCTTCTGCATGAGAGGTCAGGGGGCAGCATGTGTTTTGTACCTTCGAGTTGTTTTACTTCTAGGAATAAAACACAAGAGCTAAAGGAAAGGGACTGAAACCTGGTGGCTGCTGCTAAGATATTGAATCCGCTGTTTGGCAAATGGCCCTCTGTCTACGGCACTGACTCATACCTAAAGCACCTACTTCCCATCTCCAGCCTGCTGGGCAGTGTTGCTTTAAGCCCGGTGCTACAGAAACACTGCCCCGATACAAATTCCTACCAACAGTAAAACCTACAGCGTTATTTTTGGTCTTTTAAGGTAAAAGTTTTGAGAGTTGCCGTAGTGAGTTAAGAAGATGTGTGGTGCTAAAAATAATGGGTCTGGTGCTCCTGCTTCCTTCAGGTGTTGTGGAAAATTCCAGCCGGAGGGCCAAGTTTTGACTGCAGGTACGAACGGACTCACTTGCCCAAACAGGAACGCATTAATGCACGGGAACATACTTCTGACTGCTTTCCACCTTAAAAGCAGATCTAATCTGTGTGATGTGGAGAAAGAAAACATAAACACAGAGTTCCCAGCTGCAAGTCCCCTCCTCAGATGTCCCGCTGCTGCCTTACTGGCAAAGGCCCAGCCCAGCGAGCACCCTTTGCTTGCAGGAGTCTCCAGTTAGATCCCAGCAAAACTATGGCTTCCCTCCTTTCCTGCCTGCAGCTCCTAGCAGGTCAAACTGGGAGCTGACTCCTAACTGAAACAATTTTGTTTAGCATCACTTATCATGGCCTTCGAGTTAAACAATCCACCGGTCAAAGCCAAACAAGCAGATTCCCTGGCATCTATACATTATTGCTCCTGCAGGTTTTGCCATGTTAAATCTGGTCACCTTCTGTTCTGTGGGACATTTGTTTCATAGCAGAAGGGGAAAAGAGATGAGAGAAATTGTTCTGCCTGAGGACTGCTCCGTTCTTGACCAGAAAGTACTCTCGGAGTGTGAAACCGAACTTTCCATTGTGTCCCTATGGGATTAGCTATGTTTAGACTTCTCTGCGGGCTTGCTAGGGAAAGAGAAAGAAAAGACAAACAAAGCGCTTGCCTCTTGCAGTGCTCTGGAATGCACAAAGTGGTTTCTCTTTCCTGGTTTTACAAGCAAAGATAACCATTAATATTTCTTAACTAGCATCAAGAGCTATAAACCCTGTTTTCTACAAAGCCAGTACTGGCAGGCATGTAGGTGCACAGTACAAGAAGTTCACTGTCCCTTACAAATACAGGAAAAAATACAGTTATCTTAATCCGAAATTCCTGGAAGAATAAAAAGTTTCTTTGCCAAAATGCAATACTATAAATACTACTGGCTCAAAGCCAGCACACAAGAAACCTGCCTTTATTAAAACCACGGGGCTTTATCTATTCCTTCAAGTGGACTCTTCAGTTATCCTAACTTTGTTTTAGTGTGAGAAGACTCAGGAGTCTGGATAGTTTTATCCAAATTGTTTTTATAGAAATCTGCCTGCAATGTCTTGCGATAGTACTTGGTCACAGGATTTTCAGTAACTGGTTTATCTGGAAGTATTATCAAAACAAATCTTCTTGCAAGACAGACTTCCTCACTAACTGGAAATACAAAAAAAGGAAAAAAAATGGACTTTTTCTGAACCTCTTAAAAGATCTGGGCTGAACTTAATCCTGAAATAAACATTTAGACCTTTACCACTTAATGTAACCTCAAAGTCTGACAAATATAACTCAATACAATACTTTCCCTTAGCTGTAGTTTACATACACGCAATAATATAACCCCTTCTCCCCATCCACTGCTTAAAAATAGGAGGAAGTAAGCTTTATGAAAGAAATCCCAACTTATTCACAAAAGCTGCCTGCAACAACAAAGGCATTTAAGAGATGTAAACATTTTCAAATGATCCACAGGAAGGGAATGTAATAATTTTGATAAATAATATGAGTGCTTTAGAGCTGAGAGAGAACTTGCACCCTGCAAGGGCTCTGAGGCAGACTGTCACCACAAACCCTGGCTTGCTTTGGTTCACTTTGCTTTTTACAGATCACTATCAACTCAAAATATTTTGTATCTTGGTGATGAGCAAAAAGCAGTGTTGGATTCTCCACATGCTCGTCGATGACGCTGTGACTTTTTGTGATTTATAAAGCTGCTTCCCAGCCTTTATTTCTTGCTCTCCCTTGCCTCTTTAAGACAGCCCCCCGGCAGCAGCAGGGGAGGACGGCAGGAGGCATTGAGTGCACAGCCTGGTACGCTGCCAAAAGCTTAAAGTAAACAAGCTGAAACAGAAGAAATCTATTAACTGCTTTCCAGTCTTGAGCTACTTACTGCAAAATCAGTGAACGGAATAAACAATAGCAAAAGGGATATTAAATACATCGCAGGTTGGCTGCTAGATTAGTTACCTTGAGACGAGCGAGACAGAGGGCAGTGAGGAAGGCCAGCTGGTGCTCCCAGCTCAGTCGCCATGCCCTGGCCCACCAAAGATGTTTTGGAATTACCTTTCTCACATAGTCCAGCATGAGCAGTGTATCGCATAAAAAAGGTTCACACTTCAAAATTTATTTATCTATGCAATCTATAGGTTCAGAAACTATGTCTTAGAAGGTCTATTTGCATTATGTATTGGACAGGAGTCCCCTGACCCCTCTCCTGTGCACCATAATGCAGAAACTGTAGCTTCCCTTTTCAGTAAGACATGGCACTATTTGGCTTTTGAGAGCTTAGACAACAGCAGTGGGATTTCATTAGCATGGGTGGTTGCCTGAAAGCCGATAATTGCTATGTCTCCTTGATTTGCTGGCCTGAGCAGGTGACAGAATGATCAGGCCACGGATTTTGTTAGGTAAACAGCCCATTTGCTTTTCTTTCATTAGCATGCTGTGCACCAGGGCTGCACAGATGAACTCCAACTTTTCTGAATGATTGTTGGAAATTAACGGTATTATACCTACTCCTTCGGTTACACCAAGTTTAGAAAGTTCTTACACCTTAAGAATAGATGATGTTTTGGATTTGTTTCTATGTGTGAAAAGCTTCCATGTGCATTTTGGTTTTTTACTTCTTCTACTTAAGCATCAAGCACTAGCTACCCTTGCAGAATCAACACAGGGCTAGAGGAGCTGGGCATGACAACTGTTACAGTATGTGTTTAGGTAATGTCCATATTACGGAAAGATTCATAAAGGAAGACAAAAAATGCCTGTTCTGAAGTGTTTGCCAGCCTAAGAACAAAACCAACATGAGTAAATGGGAGAATAGGTGTAGAGGGTAAACATCCAATGTACTTCATTCCTCTGCCCTGACTATTTGAATTATAGACTTAAATTTTTCAAGAGGGATACCGAGGAAGGATTTAATCAATGGAAAGATATTCAGTGAGAATGTCTCATGCAAGTTTCAGTACAGAAGATGTCAGAAGTGGATATGAAGGCCAGCATGCTGAAGTAATTGGCATATACCTATTCACTTGCCCTTGAACCTTTCCTCTTTCTACTCCACCTTCCAGTCTCTGCCCTTATATCCCACCCCTGCCTCCTACTGATATTCCCTCCTCCTCCTCCTTCTCCTCCTGGAAATTAGGCAGGAGTTTAACCAGCCTAGAACTACTTCTAAGGGGTATCTAAGTCATTCCTGGTCTTTCGGACCAGCTTCAAGAAGTGGGATTAAGAAGACAAGCAAATTCAGCATCTTGAATATATGCCATTTTCACAGCTACTGTTACAGGTTACCATATAGATCTGGTGTCGACAGGTTATTTTCTAGAACAGAATTTCTCTCCAGTTATCTCTCCAGGCTCTAATACTACAGCAACAATGATAGGCTTCCATATGAATCCAACATATGCTCACTTTCTAAGTAAATACTAGCTGAAACCTGAATAAAATACTTACGCTTTAGGATATTTCTCTGCTCTAGTTCTTCAGTTGTAGGCCTCTGGCTAAGTCTCCTGTGAGAACAAAGTAAGTGACTGATTTACATTATGATTTGTAATACAGCTTAAAAGGTGTTTCTCATATGGGCATGCTACTCTTTTCCAGCAGAGGTATTCGACAACACAGGCAATTTCCAGACACAGTTATAATAATTGTGCATGTAACCGCAGTATCGAGTGGCCATTTGTTTTAAAAGATGTACTATTGCCACTCAAACACATAAATAACTGATACTTGCATAGTACTACAAAAATTGTACCAGCAAATTTAAACACCCCCTCTTATGAAAGAGTTCATAAACCTTTTTGTCCCCAAGCACTGTAATTATGATAAGCTCGCTCTGCAATTGTAAGATTATTCTCAGATATTTTGAATGCAAATCCTATTAATTATTTAAAAAAAACAAACCAACCAACATAAGCTGTGCATTCCTCACTGATTTGTATGTACAACACAATTGGGAGTTTTAACTGAAAGTTAATTTTATTTAGTTACCTATATATAACAACTGCCATTAAAAAAGACCAACCCTGAGATACTGATTTTCTGGTTTGTGTAGTGGAGAACATGGTTGGTATTGTCTCTATGTTTACTAAACAGGTTCACTTGTCCACTTGAAAAAAGGAGCAAGAAAAATTTCAGCTGTAAAATTAATTTTGCGGATTTGTTAAAGATAGATGCCTCTCTGCCCAGCACACTCACTGCAGTTTATCTTCGGCCTCATGAAACCCATCTCATTCAAACCATGCTTGGACTTTCAGATTTGGCGGGGAGGACCGGCAGGTTTACCCCATGTAACCAGCCCCGGCTGTAGGAATTCCCAGGCTGGGACCTGACCCGACCCTGACCGAGCTGTGGGAACAGGTCTCCCATCAGTCTTCGATGCTGACCACCACGCCAGGAATTTTTAAGGAACTGGCGTCAAACTTGGTTGTGCTTTCAGGCGTGACTACGGCCCTGACACGCACGGACATTGCCTCCTGCTACCAAAGCAGGGCTGCGCGGGAGCGCGCCAGCTTCCAGGCAGAAGCAGCAATGTCCCTCGCACAAGGAGCTCGGGGCAGGAACTGGAGCGACTTCTGCAGTTCAGGCCTCCAAGGGAGCACCGACAAGCAGGATGCGATCACCGGAGCTGGGATTCGGTCAGGAGAGTGGTGATAACAACCACACTACTTTATCAGCAGAAGAAAAATGACCCTTGAGCTCTACACAATAGATGTATCGCTCTGATGGTTAAGGGATGAAATAAACGACTTAGCCAGCCAGCCGGTTTGCAGAGCAACTCAGCTCATCTTCTAAGTGCTGATGCAGGTCTGCTGTACTCTGTGCTGGACTACCCAGTATCTGGAAATCTCCAACAAACACAGGATATCCTCCAAATCTGCCTGGACAACATTTCTGAGCACAAGAGAAACAAGGACAGGTCTGGGAAAATCCAGACATGTTGTAGTCTATTCTCAGAGACCACGAAAGCCAAAATCACCATTTATGAGGGTTTTTTTTAAAAAGCTTGTAAAAATGCGAGTGAAAGTTAGTGATTTTTTATGCAACATTCTCAAGTCCAGGAAGAGAAAGTAACACATATTGCACAGCAGTTAAACAGCATGAGAAAGACATGCCTCAGAGGTGGGCAGAGTAAAACACTAAACACTGACCTACAAAGTCAGCCTCCTTCCATTTCTTTTGCTGGAACCAGCACATGAACAATGAAGGAGTTAGAGGGCAGGAGGAGGATGGGGAGGGCCAGAAGGGACAAACATGCACAGGCATGCTCTGTGTGTCAGGAACTACTAGTCCATCTGAGATGGGTATATACAAGTGCAAGTTCCTGCTAACCAATCTGAGAAAAAGCTTGAACCATGGCACCAATTACTATGGAGTCACTCTTATCCTGTTCTTTTTTCTTTTCTTTTTTAAAAACCAAACAACCCAAAAACCCAGAAGCTCTCAGATTTGTTACTTGCAGAACAAAAATGCATTACTGACATTTTAAAGTTTTGTGAGAAATAAAAATACTGTTTTCCAGACAGCTGTACCATAAATATCCTGCACCACATATTGGGCTGCATTTAAAACGTGAACCCAGTGTTCTTGATTCTCTTCCTCCACCTCTGCCCAGTGAAATCACATTTACTGTGCAAAGTAATATAGATACCTCACTAGCTTCGTTCCAATCTGGTGTCTGATTTCCTGCCTCTCCTCTTCAGATGTACGCTGCAAGATGTTTTTGTCTTCTAATTCTTTCTTAGATGGTCTGTTGCCAAGTTTGATAGCAAGAGTATCCCTACGACGAATTTTACTTGCCAAAGAGCCTGAGGAAAGGAGGAGGAGGGTAGATTTAGTTCATTCATGCTTAGGTTACAGACACAAACTCTGAGTAAGAACCTTAATACCTCCCCAAAGCAGCCTTGTTCCCACATGCAGGAGAGGAATTTTAATAAACATCAAAAGAAAAATAGTTTTAGCTCAGTTCAAAACATTAAAAAGCTGAAAGGCTTGGATGAAAAAGCTACCAGCCAAATTGACAGAGGAGTTTTACAAACATCACTTGTCATCTGTGAAGTGATAGGATAAAAATGACAAATCTACGCTTGAGTGTCTTTGAAGTCTGGTACATTACAGGTTGGTTTATTTATCTAGTTAGTACATCTAGCAACGTGCTGCTCTTTTTCTTCAGCCTTAAATGGCTTAGTCTCGTGCTGTCATCATTTCCCTCATTCTTTCAAATTTTTTTCAATCAAATACCACTTAGTTCTTGTACGGTGCTTCTCATCTTTAACTGATTTGTAAATTACAACAAAAAATACAGTTTAGAAAGTGCTCTGAGTGCTTGTAAAGCAACCTAGGCAGGAATCCCCAGGCACCAAAGCAATCTCTTCATCCATAAAGCAGATAACAGTAGGGACAAGGGCCATGCAATTTTGTCAGCCTTAGCTTCAGCCAGCTGTGGAAGGAAGGGTATTTTTCACAGCCTTTATTCCTTCCCTTGTCTCTTGACCTTCTGACTGAGGGGGCTACATATGTCCTAGGTTGCCAGATTTTCACCACTTAAGGCAGTCTGGTAAAACCACAGGCTCCCAGCTCACTTCTCATAAGACATCGTGCTGCTGTCTGAATACATGAATTTTTGGTTGCTACCGCTTTGGATCATATTCAAACCAAACGCACAACTGCAGAAGACTTCAGCCTCTTGAGCTATCTGGTGCTTTACCTTCTGCTGCACTAATAGCCAAGAGAAAAAACCCCCAAATGTTCATTTTCTCTCACCCCCCTTCGGCACACAGCACTTTTGTGTTCAGGCCTTCTTCACTAAGGCCAGTGAAGCACCTCCTCCTGAACGGCTGCGGGCAAGGCTCTCAAGCCATGGTTTGACGGTCATTTTGTTCTGACATAAGGCCACCCTGCAGGTGGTAGAGGTAGGGTTGCCCTCCTCAACAACAGCCACCACTGCAAAAATAAACATGAGCGCTGGCCTAAGGGAAGAATGAACAGCTGGGAGCAAGCATTAGGCAGAAGGTGAGCAGGACAACCCCCTTCAGCAGCAGCAAGCACTTCTGCCAAATGATATAGCCATGACTCCAGATGAAATTTCAAAGCTGTAAAATTAGATGTAATCCACTGTGACCTGCTCTGTCTGCTAAGGTGCTCCAACGATCACAATTGTCTGGGAGAAGCGGGACAGTCATTTCTCAGTAGTGGTGAAATACTAAATCATCTAAAACCATCCTATGCAGCCATACCTCTCATTACTTCGCATTAGCACGCCTCGTGCACGCTCACATAACGCAATGTGCAAAAGGTAGCCTGCAACTTCTCAGCGGGATGCTTACTTTCAGCACTTGCATTATCATCATCATCGTCGTCGTCATCATCATCCGTGTACAGTATTGGCCCATCGGAGTCCGAGTCGCTGCTGTGGCTCTCTCTGCCACTTTCACTCTCAGGAGGGGCAGCAGCGTCAGAAGCCTCCTCCACCAGTTCAGAGCGTGCCTGGTCAGGTGCCTCCACTTCTTGGTCTTCTTTGGTAGCCAAGCTGTTAATTCAATAAGCAGACGTGGTGTCACATTAATGCAAGCAGCACAGAACACAAATGGGAGACAGACTGTATAAGCAAGTATGAAAATAAAAGTCCTGTTATTCAAAGTAACTTCTCCTTTCTAAAAAACTTAAATATATAAAGTATGCAGATGTGTACATGTATCTGTGTGTAGGTATGTTAGGAGAAAAGATGCAAACAATCTGGAACAATCTGCAAAGCCTGTACAAGGAAAAACCCTAATTCTTTTTTGTTTCCTGTGGGACGGGACCAACACTACAAAAGCGAGTCAGAGAGCGGATGGGAGTGCAAAGCTTCCTCTTCTGGAAGCCTAACTCTACTGTAAACACAGTTTTTACTGCTGTTGAGTCCAAAATGTTCATGCCCATCACCGATTAACATGGAAATCAGCAGCAGAGTGCCCTCTGCCTTGGGAAAATCTTTATGTAAAGGAAGGGTAGAGCAAAGGGAAAAGCAGCACATGAGCATAATGCTGGCACAGATGTACCAGCAAGGATTTAAAGGAAAGTCCCTAGGCCACTGGCATCTAGACTAAACCCTCTTGGGTTGTTATGAAAGATGCTCATTCTTGTGGCAGGGAAAAGACAGATTAATAAGCCAGTTTCTTTTTTGCTGCCAACTGTTTTCCTTAAAAAATGTAATTATGACCCTTCTCTTGACTAGATTTTATAGCATCTGAGACTTAGACAAACTATTAGGCAGCTATTAGACAGTCCAAACACCTACTAACCGAAGCCTGAAACTGTCATTTTCAAGTGTGCAAGTAAATTCAGCTATTGAATTGAGAGCTTTAGCAGTGAGATATTTAATGATATCCACAAAATAGTAAAAACCCCCTTGTAATTCAGCATCATTTCTTGTTTGCCTTTATGAGAGAGAAATAAAAGTGTTACCAGCTACTAGCTGAACTGCTGACCGCAGCAGTCACATTAAGCCACGCAACGACATAGGAGGCAGGTTATGAGCAATGACCTTCTGGGGAAATATGAGGTACTGCAGGTGAATGGCTCAAAGGCATTGGCAAGGAACAAACTGTGCTGGGATGCAACGCAAACTATTACCAGTCAGCAGAAGAAACAGAAGAGATCCCCACGTGCCTACGGTGCCCCTTATGCGAAGAAATGTGGCTTCCTCGGTATGGGTCTTACCACCCACCCACGACAGCCATACCGTCTTACCTTTTTGTGTCTTCTCTGCTAGCATCTGGACCACTGCCTAGGGCCGTACTGCTCAGGCTCTCGTCCATGCTATGCTCAGTCTGAAGAAGAGGTTTAGTATCTGATCCGGGGCCAGCCGGCCCTGCCACGCAGTCGTCTGACACATCTTGGGCATCGGAGGAGACAGCGGGCTGACCAGCTGCAGCAGGAAAGGGAGGTGGAAGTGGAGGTGGCGGGGGGGCAGCGGTGGGAGGAGGGGGGACAATGAGCTTGTTCGGCTGGTCTGCGTCCTCCGTTTCAGAAATCACTATGGAAGGCTGCTCAGGCTCGGGTTTTTCTGCCTTTGCTTCCAACCTGTTGGCTGTGGCACCTGAGGGGGAAGCAGCAGCCCCATCTGGCGCTGTTCGTGGGGCTGACTGTTTCCCGGGTTTTTTCTTGCCCCTGGGAGTCCCTGATGTGCCTGATTTGCTGGAGGTCTCCTTAGAGCCTTTGGGATGAGATGATGTGGACGAAGGAGATGGTGAAGAAGAGGACTTGGAGACTGGTGGTTTTTTTGCATGAGAGGAACTAGCTAAAATAAGAAGAAAAAAAAAAGGCATTTTACAGTCTTGCAAATATATTATTTTTGCACCCTTCTTTCTGCTGATATTTAGAAAATGAAAAAAATTACACTTGATACATCTACAATCCTTCATCTGTATGTTTGAGACGAGTAAATGTTGCAGCTCAAACTTCACCTTTGAGGTGGGAAAAACTGAAATGATGAATACTTGCCCAAGAACAGTGGAGGGGATCAACCTTACAAACAGGTGAGAGTTTGACTCTAGCATTCTGCATTGGCCCATTACAACTTGCCTGGACATCATCTAAAAAGTCAGCTCCTTATTCCAAACGTGTTTACCGTGATTTTCCTTATGCTTTTCAATGAACACCTCAGTACCATTATGGATATCAGTCAATTACCTTTCACAATGTTATAATGGCAAGCAGCAGAGGGACAGCAAAACAAGATGTACTCGCAAGTCCAGTTGGACATGTTTGTAAAACAGAGGCAGAAACCACCAATTCCACTCTACACAAATGATCTCCAGAAGGGAGGAGGCATTGAAGGCCTCCTGTATGTACTGAAGGTGTTCGTCTTACCAGTGACCAACTCAGGTAGCCTTGAAAATGTAGTGAAACAACGTTTTGACTCTAGCTGTACAAGCTGGCCAGTGATGCTGCTGTTTAATCCTGTGATACTTACCATATTGAAGCATGTATGTATAATGCCCAAGTTTGCAAGAGATTTCAGCTAGCCTGCATGCCCATGTGCATTCCAGCCACATTTCTGATTGCTGTGTTGATGCACACATCACCTGGACTGGGAGTTTCAAACCTGTGACTTTCATTTAAAAAGCAATAAAAAATGACAACCATCTTATGATTCAGTCCTTTTCATCAAAATGCATCCAACTCAAATACTTCTGCTACAGTAAAAATGCATTAACCTCCAGAGAACAAATGAAAGCATTATAAAGCTACACAGCAGCCCTGTAGCTAAGCTTACCGAGTAAAACAGAAAGCTGTAACAGAAATCTGCTGAAAGGCCTACTTTACTTATAAGCATTTAAATAAAAACAAAACCCCAGCAGATTGGGATAGAACCAAAATACAGATACCGGCCATAATAAGCTCACGATATAAAAATAGCTTTCACAGTGAGACTGTTCTCAGTCTCAAAGAAGATGGAAAATAATTCAAAAGACATATTATACTGTCCTCTTCTGTAGCTGAGTGTTACGGCTGATAAACGTTTAAAATCCTGTGAGGCTTTCAGTACATCTGAAAAAACCCACAGAAACTTCAGGCAAATCACTGTCCCTTTTTCTGCTGCAAGGTGACCGTAACGGGCACTGTACCGAATCTACTGATACCGCACTCATCATCCACATAAAGTACAAATCACTGACTTAACAGCAAATCAAAAAGAAGCAAAGAAATGGTATAGGCAGCAGTTTGCAATTGCAGTGGAAATAGATGGTGGCTCTAATCTGCATATTGTTTCACAGTAACCCTTCTGAGTAAGCTGGTAGTAAGAAAGGGCTCTGGTTCTAATCCAGCAAAGCACTTCAACACAGGCTGGAGGTCAACAGAAGCAGCTACACGCTTGCAGTTAAGAACTCCAACATAATACAAATATACAACCACACTATAATTGTTGCTGGGAAAATGTCTAAAGAAGTTTCCATTGAAAAAACCCTTACATTATCCTCAGAACCTTTCCGGACCTGCAATCAGATAGAGAAACTTGAAAGACTTCTCCCAGGGAAAAAACCCCTACAGTTTCACGTGGGTCAAAAGTACTATTGCTATTGTTGGTTTTGACTGGGCTGGCTGACAATTTTCTGTCATGCTTCTTTTTCAGTAGAAGATTTGAATTTTGATTAAATAAAAAATTTCATGGCTGTTATTTGCCTTCTGGCACATGTCCATGCCCATGTTTAAGTCCCCTTATCCCAATTCCACTCTTTCAGTTTGGAAACCTGCTGTGGTGCCCGCAGGAGAGCTGTGGCTCAGTTACTTATATTCCTCTTCCCCTTCATGGGACTGGATCACTGCCTGAATCATGTGTTCACTTTCTGACAAACCTCTTGTACTAATACTGCTCCTGATTAGCTCTATTTATTAAGTATTGCCCCACTTCAAATGAACACAATGTACTTTTACTGTTGGAAGAAATTACCAGTAGAATAGGTACTATTTTATATAAGGGATACATGGATATATTTCACACCCGTGTGGTCTCCAGCATTGCATGACATTTCAGCAAGGCTACTAAAAGACAAATCTGGAATCTGAATGTATTTTAATTTAAGAACTCAGATACCTGAGAGCTTATTACCAACCACTGGTATAAAGATTTCTTTATGTGATGGGTTGTTTTGTTTCTGAAAGGTCTGCTGTTATAAAGTTCCTTCACCTAGGAAGAACTGAGTTTTCCAGCTGCATGTGAAATACAACAGCAAATTCTGGGTTTTCAGAATGTTTATTCTTGTGGTCATCTGATGTAGTAAGGACAGTTAATACCAAGTTAATGGATATTTTACGGCAAAGTTATTATTGTAACTCTAGCAGTCTTGCAATGTTTTCAAACAGTCCTCTTCTGTGTGCTTCAAATACAAAACGTGCCAATATGTGCAAGCTATGAAGAGGTATACTTGGGAGAGAAAACTGGAGGGACTGAAGGGCTTTCCAAGAGTGACAGAGGATTGAAAACACAAGGCTTGTATAAGTTTGCCAATGCATATATACAGTCTGTTCATCACAATACTGCTTGTGTTCAAATTATATTTGGATGCTTTAATTTTGGTCATCATCTAAAGAACAATCATTCAAACTCGAGATCAGTACCTTAAGAATGGCTGCCTATAATCTTTAATCTAGCATCACTGCTGATTTAGAAGTGTAGTGACAAACACATCTGCTCTGTGCCTGATGATTGACATTTTCCACTTCCAGTGTGTATTTAGCATCACAGCAAGCCATCAAACAGCTCATGGAAGCCTGGCCATTTCTAATGAGGTTGGTTTTTTTTTTTTTTTCAGCTAAAACAACTGCTACTCAACAGTTTTTAAAGATGTCTTCATGGTTTTATCCTTTACCTCTCTGAGATCTTGTAATCTTGTCAAATGAATTGGAATAGTAGACGTTTCCAACAGAAAGTTACAGCAATACCAAAGTAGTTTTACTTTGGGGCAACTCATCTATTTGGTTTCAGAAGTCACCTTTTTCCCTGCTGATTCTTCAGCAGTTCTCTGGGTCATTTTGTTGCCAGCATTCACACTTGAACTGGGAATTCAATATCGTCTCTGATGTGCTTGGTGTTTCATTGAACACCGAAACGATTTGTCCATTGTCTGGGGTGTTTGCAGACAGCAGCACCCGAGCTCAGCGGGAAGCTAGCTAAAAACATCCATGGCATGCTCTTTAGTAACGCTGCTATGTACCAAGGCAAAAGTTATTTTAAGACCAAGCCAAGCACCCCCATGCACATGCACCCACCATAACTGGCACTGCCTGTGCAGTACTCACCAGCTTCTCGATTTGCACTGTGACTTGTTGGCTTGGGCGGTGGGAGAGGAGGCTGCTTAGCAGGAGCCTTTCCCTTTTTTTTAGCATGAGGTGCTTCGTTACTCTTATGGCTGGTGGTGGTGGAAGCAGCAATAGCATTTTTTGGTGGTAGTGGAGCTTTTTTAGATTTAGGCTTAGGCTTGGGTAGTGGTGGAGCATGGGGTGCCGGTATTTCTGGGCAGTGATCAGTAGTGCTCTCTATGGATAAGAAAGTGAACAGAAGCCAACTGACACAGACATATGCCACGTACATTCAACAGCAAGCTTGACAACAATGACTACTTTTTGCTGCTTGAGCTCTTGGGAATCAGGAGAGAAGCCTTCATCTCCTGCCTCTTACTGAAGTATTATCTCAGAAAAAAATTACTGTCCATCTCAATTCAAGTCCTTCTCATGGAAGATTTTTGCCTGGCACTTCTGTCAGTCTCATCTATTCTAGACCTCCAAGGATCATCCTTAACGTTCAGTATCCCCAACTAGACTGCTGGCTGCAAACTAAACAAGGGAAAAGCCATTTACCCCAACAAATTCCCTCATCTTCTTTCCAGCCCTCTGAGATCAACAGGCTATAAAACTCAGATTCATGTGAATCTGAATGTGAACAGGGCCATTCTCTCAGCCCTGGGTTCAGGCATGGATATGCAGCTGAAATTTTGCCCTGAAGCAACCCATTCTCCTAAGCTGCAGACTGCTTGCTTATAGCAACTTTATTTTGGGTATCTTCCCCAGGGTATTCCTACTCTTCAGAAAGAGATGAAGCTAAATCAAATAGGATATCATTTGCCATGGGAATGCTCTCCTCTCCTGCAAGCTCTTTGGGTACTGTTACAAGACTGCCCTTCCAAGATTCAGCAGTTCCTTAGTCAATGGGAATTTGGACTCTATCTACATTGCATTGAGCAATAGGAATGCCTCTGTAGAGTGAAAGAGGTAGCACTGAGGACCCAATGTCCACAATATACGTTTCAGGAGACTTGACTTTGGACTAGCTTCAGGCTAGTTCTGTAGATTGCATGCCCAGTAGTGGTGGGAGCACAAGATCCTGAATGCATCTTTTGGCTTAGTTTCATCCAAAAGAAACCTGGCTTGTGTGCTCTGCAAACCAAAGAAGAGTAAGTGGGGATGACCAGGAAATTCACTTCAAAAGTGCACGCCTAATGCCAACTGTAATGTTAGTGTAGGTGAGCCATGTACGGTCAACATAAATTTTGCAACATAATTGCTATGGTTGTAAGACTACCTGTTCCCAGATGGGAATCTTTATCTATTCAATTACACCAACTCTGCCCAGCTGGTCTCACGATAGCCTTCCGAAACCTTCCAGAAAAAGGATATTATAAAAGCAAGAGCATACCATCAGAATCGTATGGGTTTTATTTGCATGTTACTAAAAACTACAGTGGTTGGGGAAGAAAGGAGCCAAGCAAATACTGCAAGGACTTCTAACAGTCTCTTTTATCACTTGAGAGGAAACCAACTAATTTCTTGCAGTATGTTCCTATTAAAGCCTCACTCTTAGGCACGTTAAATGGCTGTTCCCGGCTCTCTTCCTTCCCATGTAAAAGATTCCCAAGAGATAAGCAGCACCTTTTCATTTTAAGATTAGTAGATGAAAAACAAATCATGTGTTGGACAACAATGACATTCATCTCAGAAACAAAGCCTTTTCAACCTCTAGCTTAAGGCTTGTTAACATGAACCTAAAGCATCACCTGCAGTTATTAAAAGCAACATACAGACATATATCTCTTCATGAACTGAAGGAATTAACATTAACTGTCCAGTGTCTTCCTCCTTTATTTCCAGTCCATTATAGACTAGTATGTTTTTGCTAATGCTTTGCAAGAACCATTGCATAGCAACCTTGTACAGCTTTCAGATTCTTTCGAGCACAGATTCTTCTACTGTCTCTTTGTTTTCCAGGGAAAACTTTGGACCAGAGAAAGACTTCAGAAGAAGAAAGAAACATACATGTTTGTTACATTTTGCTCTCCTCTTTTATAGCAAAGAGCATCTCCTTGTGAAATTATACCTACCTTCATTCAAAGCTGAAAAACTGATTTAATTCTGAAAAAGCAGGGCATTTTAAAATTTTAATTCCATTAATAACAAACATGGCAAGAGAAGATTTTGTATTTTGAAGATCTTGAAGGACTTAAACACCTACATACCATTACTGTGTTTTGTTTCCCATTATATTAGTAGAGAAAATATTAAAAAGAGAATGATAACCTAGTAAAAAGAAATACATCATTCACCATATTCTAAAGTAATACAGAGCAATTATTTAGAATCTCAATCTACATTAAACTATAACTGTGTTAGAATTTATCTTCTGATTCATAAAAACAGTACAAAATACAAGGCTAAAGCTTTACTTAGTTGCAAATAATCACATCTTAGTGACAACTGACTAATAATTTTCAAATTTCTTTAGAGAAATAACTGAAAACTATAAATGAAAACCAAAATTGGAACAGTTCATTCATATCAAAGTTCTTGCTTGCAGAATTCAGTTGTGATTAAAACTGGCAATTTATATAACTTTGATTATAGCTGAAATACCTTGTCATCACTGGGATATCATCTTTATCTAGGACAGCTCTTTCCATACTGTTATGCACATCACATCAAAAACTGGCAGACTCTTTCTGCACAGCAGCATCCTATCTGCTCAGTTGCTTACAGTTCTCATCAAGTCTTGACTTCCCCTTGATTACATACATGCCCTTTTCTTGGCCTTGACCAATGAATCTTCTTTTTGCTCATAGCCATGAGAAAAGCTGTAGTGAAGATGATTGCCTTGGACCATATCGACCCTCTTGGCATCTTAATTAGCTTTGTCATTTTTATCTTTGTTAATCTTTTTTATCTCATCAGATATAAACTTGACTGCCCTCAGTGTCAGTCTGATCTTGCCCAAACTATTGTTTCTCATGTACTCTTGAGATACAGATTTCCAGTTCCTACCTGACCAGTCCATGACACCAGCTTTTGCCAGCGACAAGCCAAGTTTTGAAGCAGATGCTTTTCACTGCTTTTCCTCTGCTGCCCCTCAGGCTTTCTGAACATTCATCGACTGTCCTCCCTCAAATTCCCTCTGCTGCGATGCCAAAGCTGACAATTTTTAGGCTGCCGGCATTGTGCTTGTTATCCTGGTCTGGTCCCCTCTTGTTTTTCAGTGCCTAACCACAGTGTCCTCCCTTTTACTGCAAGTCCATTGGAACTTTTTTGTGGTTTTCTGCATTTATGTAAGACATTACAATAAATTGCTGGTATATACATAAGTACTGTAGTAATACAAATAAGTAATAACAGCAACAGTGGCTTGATCTTGAACAGTGACAGGGATGGTTTGATGTCTGTAAATGGCTTGAGATGCAATTATGTTGTAAATGTACCTCCCTCACATGATTCGGTGTGAATATGGACCCTTGGTCTTCATGCCTGCTCTTTCTTTTGCACCTTTTGCCAAAACAAGGAGGCATCTGAATCAGTTCAGACCCATCTATTTGTTCAAGCCAATCCCCCAGGTCCCTCAGTACCAGCTGCAATATATTTTTATTGCTGTTGTTTTTCTTAATGTAGACATCTGTTCATCACAAACTGACCTTTTAACAAAAGGTCTCCAAAAGATCATCAGATAGGAATATCTTTTATTCACTGCTGCCTTGATCAAGACATCTGCTGTAAAAGCAATCCATCTATAAATTACTCTTTAAATAGGAAAGCAAAGCAAATGTTAATGTCTCATTAAGCATTTGGATCAATAATATGTTTATGTTTAGAATAAATTTTCCAAAGGCCAGATTTTCAAGAAAGCTCACTTTGAGACCAGCTTTTCTTGTTCCCAGAAACTGTGATTGGGGCCAGACCCTTAAGAAAGCTTAAGAAACCTTCTTATGTAAACACCTAAATGATGGTCAGGGTTACAAAGTACTCAGTATACAACAGCTCTTACAGAGACTCATCAAGGCTCAAAGACTTTCAAAGAGATGCCAGTGTGCCATATGCACTGGAAAATCAGATGACTTATTTTGGAAGCTAAATGAGGGACCTTTTGCAAACTCTGGACCAAATGGACCTATGAAATTCCTAGGCATAGTTTCAGAAGCCATACATGACTGGGTTGTATAATACAATAATTTTTTCTTTACTTTTTGTTATACAGTACTGGTATTTTTGTTTCTACAGCTACAGCAGTGACATGAAGATAGCTCATGGAAAACCAGCAGCGCTGCAGCACAAGCACATAATCTACATCAACTGCAAAGCACCCTTCTCCTGGAAGATGAGCACAACTCAGTGGAGTAACACTATTTAAAATGGAAGTTGGAAATAACATATGTTTTGTTGTCTTTTGCAGGATGACACCCTGCAAAATGAAACTCAGTAAGAGTTTTGGGAATCGTGAGTTTCCTTTCCAGCCTATGCAGAGAGCTGTGTCTTGATTAAACAAAACCCAGGAAGCTGTCATTCAGAAACATGGAAGACAGGGCAAGACAAGGTGTCTTTTGTCTCTTTTTTGGACTCATTGACTGTGCTGATGCAGGTGGTCAACTCATACAAATCCCTTCATAAACTTCAGATTTAACCAGCTCCATTTTTTGTTACTGCTATTGCTACTAAAATTCTGTTCAAGAAAAGACCCATTCTAATAGTTAGAAAGCTTCCTTTAATTTCCAGTTTAAATGTATTTCAAGCCACTGTTTATTCCTTTCTACTTGTGCTCTCTCCTGGCTACATACCAACTTGTTACATTCATCAAAAGCACTCAGGCTCTCTCAGGCTCCGTTTTGCTAGGCTGAACAAGAACAGCTGTCTCACGATGCTTTTCACAGCTCTCTGCAGTTTCGAATTCATCCTTCTTGAAGATGGATGAGCAGATCTGTACATCTGCAGACAACAGCACCATGTGCAAAAGGTCTTGTAACAGAGACAGTGTAGAAAACAGGAGAGGGGAGAAAGGGACAGGTGTAACATCTGACCTAAAGCAACTACATTCATATATTTTGCGTTGGTTCCAAGATAAGAAAGGAAAAAACCCCACTGCCTGTCATTTTACATTGCTAACTATCCAACTTCAGCATAAAAGGTAAGCTGTTAAACCAAGAGAGAATACCTAAAACATCTTCACTGTCAGCTGCATGCTTTTACCATTTCTTGGTCTATGGGAGACTTGGAAATTGAAAGGCATGTAGGCTTCTACGTTCCCTTGCACTTTCTGTATAGATATGATCAAATAATTCAATGGTTAGTTCATTAAAATCACATCTACAATCATATTTCTGGAGTCACATTAGGATCTCTTTCCTATGAAAGAAAAAAAATATAGCAGCTTTACAAATCACAAGCTTTCCTCTACCACTCAACTTTTATGGGTGAAAGCCCATGCCTCTCACGTCAGCCCACTGGCATCAGCCAGCCTGGCTGACTTAGTGGCCAGGCTCTGCCCAAATACACCTTTACCTAGAGTAGCTTTCCTTTCAAGAAGATTTGGATTCAGCCTCATTTACACTGTTCAGGTGATGAATCGAAGATATACTATTCTTAGAAGAATTAGTTTTAGCCAGCAAATAACTCAGATGGAGTGAGAGATTATTTGGGAGTCAGGCAAAAGAAAAACCCTTTTATGTATGGTGCTCATATCAATGATCTACAGAGCTCAGGAGTATAGGGAGCCAGGTAGGCACACAAGAGAGAAGAAAGTCTGCTTGTCTCTCACAGTGAATGGTTTGCAGGATTAGTCTTCTGAGAGAAAGCAGGCTCTTGCCTGAGACCCTGGAAGATGAGAGTTACTATCATAAATTCAACAGGTTTTGTTCCACTTTGGGGAAATAAAGCAAAGACTTCTGAGACAAGGAACATAGAAAATTTGACTTTGAAGAACATTCCTTGATAGACAAACTAAAGCATTAGTCAGCAACGGTGCATGCTCGTAAGACCAGAGCTTGTGCCTCCAACCTTCTTTTTTTTTTTTGGTTACCAATGAGAAAAAGAAAAGATTAAATTTAATGGCAGATTTAAGGGAGAGCAGATGAAGTATAGAGGAAAGAACCTCTGAACCCAACATACTAAGACCTGGAACCTTTGCCAGCTCTGATATTAGAGTTATCCCGTGGAGAAAAAACATTATGTGCATGTATCCCATGAATTCATTTGGAAACAGGACTATGAACTGTTTCCTTCACTGAAGGACATCAGAAAACCTGAGATGATCAGTCTACTATAAATGGCATAGGAACACCAGCTTATTATCCTGCCATAAAGTAGAAATTTCCTTTTAAACACCCTGCTTGAATGACTGACATCTCATCATTACTACAAACAGTAACAGTTACACTATTAAATTGCCAAAGGGAATTATTTCACCAAATATGAAAGGCACCTGTGAGCTGACAGGCAGCAGATGGGTACACGGTTTATGGAAATGCCTGGCAGCACAGGGAACAGCTTTCAGGGGTCAACTTCTTCACTCGCTTCTGCCTAACTCATTTTTACACTGCATGGCTGAGCCTATTGTTTGCCCTGTTGATACTGTATTTCTGTGGCTTATGCTGAAACAACTTTTCTCCTTTAACTTCTTTTAACTCGTAACATATTCCACATTCTACCACGCATTGCTGCCAACTCTCACCATATTACCACAATGTGCCTGTATCCCTTGTCTTTTTTAAGCTTCCAGCTCCAACAGTCATCATATTTATATGAGAAAGCCATTTTCAAGACCCACTTCAACAAAAGAGCAAGTAAAGACCACCACCATTTTATAAAAGCATTTTGAAATAACCTCGTAACTTTCAGGGGCTGAGATGCATTTTTTTGAATATTTTGATTCAGCCAGAGTTGGAACTGCAGCACACCATGCTACTAAACAGCAGGAATTAATCCTGTCTTCAGGTCTTATAAACATGGAAAGTGTATATAACTTCCTTCAAGATCTACACATAAGAGCTCATGACTCTAAAAAGCCTAACATTAGCCTCACTAAAGATGAACTCCTTGCATCCATTGCTCCCGACTGTCCGGCTAGTATTCACGCCACCTATCTCAGTTCTCATGATGGAGGGTTGCGATCTGAAGTACCAGCATGTTTTATGGTCTGAGCAGAAGACAGTGACCTAAGCATTCCTGCTTCAGCTCTGATTTTCATGCTCTGTGAGTGTTAGCAAACCTGCACTCTGCGGTTGCTAATTCCTTGCTCTGCCAGTGGGTGTGGGTGTAATGCATACCTACTGCATCTGCCATAAAAAAAATCACCTAGGATTAACCTGTCAGGTGAGATGCACTTGTGAGATGCAGTGGGCCTTACTCTTCCACTGAGTTCAACAGACTGGCTCACCTTCTTGCTTAATGTGCTATAAAGTAAAGAATAACTGAAGTGTATTCACAATGACTATCCAGCGAGTTGTACTGGATTTGCACTGTGTTAACACCGTTGCTAATGTGTGGAATTGAGCCTTAACACCTTTTTTGGGCAGACTATTCCTCTGCAATAAATCTGCCTTGTTCCTTTTCAGGGGACTCAAGATATTTATGTGTAGAAGAAGTTCGTGTTTAGATGTAAGAGGAAAGTATACTTGAAGTGTTTTGCATCTTCTATATGGTCATATTGACATTCTATGAAGCCTAGAATACCAAGTTTGCTCATTTTTTGTTTTCCTTCTCCTTCCTCCATATATACTTCATTTTCTGATACGGACTGGAGTGTTAGCTATATATTCTTCTGTACTGAGTCTACTCCTGTACAGAAATCATTTTTAATTTCTCCCTGTAAGGTCAACACAATACATAGGGAGTGCAGAGTGTAATAATGTGTTTGAAATAGATATTGAACCCTTCCTGCTTCATTGGAGTTCTACATTCTGCAAAGTCAGATAGAAGGGACTTCAACATAGTTAGAAATGTGTATTTCTAAAAAAACTCTGCACCTTAGGAAAAATTCCAAGACCTGACAGTTCCAAAAGGCTGTATTTAGGGATGCATAAAATAATAAGTGGTCTGATCTAACCCCAAAGTTAACCTGAGCCATTTTAAAGGAGTTTTTCATGGCTTTTATAACTCTTTTCCCCTGACCCAATACACATCTGGTTCTACTTGGCACCAAAAGATAGATGTATTTAACTGTCATGAAAAAGGCTAATCTTGTATTTCTGTCTTGTTGGGAGACAGGAAGTACTAGAAATCTCACAAGAAAGGCAGTTGTCCTTGGACATCTAGCCACTTTTTACATAGTCAAGTGATTTACACAGCTCAGAGAAGAATTCAAATTTTTGTGTTAGCTGAACTGACCCTCTCAACCTCCAGAGGCTCATTCATCACTAGGTAGAGGTTACTAGAAGACATTGGAAAGGCAGCTCAGTCTAACAGCCAGCCATGAAGTTCTTGATCTTTTGTATCCTTGCTCTTTCCTCTAGGAAAATCCAATAATGAAGTAGTATTCAAGAACACTTTTTGAGAGGGAAAAGAAGTGATGCATTATTCAAGATGCTAGAGAAAGAAAATAAAACTGGCCCAAATCCTGTGATTCTGCATTAATCCTTACTTTTCCCTTGTCAGTCAAACTCTTGTTACCAAGGTAGAGCTGAGTGAAGGTAACAAAATTAATATGGGCTCTGGGACTGCTAAATGTTTAGCAGTATTTATGGCAATTGATCTATAGAAAACCCTATAGTCATAAAGCACACTTTCCTTAAATGAACTAAGTTCAGTTTGCGGTAGTGATACAGCTCCTTGAATATTTCCAAAGAGCTGGACTGCAAGTGTTTAAGATTTAATGAAAACCAATAGGAATGAGTTGCTGAAGTTACTTTCAAATTGATATATGGTTTTTAAGTGGCTTAAACACTGCTGAATATTCAACCCATGAGTCACTTCTACAATGATATTGCAAGGTGATGCATATGCACTTAGTGTCTTCTTTCACAAAAGGAAAACGTGAAACCAAAGCTTGCCCATGGCTACAAGGAAAGGCTCACACTGAATTTAGGAATCAAACATCCCTGCACGCATTTTCATGCTCAGACTATGCTTCTCTTTATGACCTTACAACATCCACAGCAAAAGGAATGCCTACCAGTGACAAAATACTGGTGTTTCACAAGCCTTATCTTCTCAGCAGGTTCTGCTGGCATCCTTATGGCAGAACAGAACTCACAGCATGTATTGGTGCTAATGGAAGAACATGTTAGTATTTTAAGTAGGTGAAAAACAATTTGTGAATGTGTTCATTTACCTTTTTGATCTTCTTTTTTTCCTTCCAATGCTGATACTTTCTCTGATAAAGTACCGTTATCTCCACTGGCTTTTACCACATTTTCTTCCTGTATGGTTTCTTCACCAATGGCTATGGTGTGTCCATTTGAAGTTTCAAAATTTACTGTTACATCACCATCTGAAATGAAAATTAAAAAGCTAGTGCCTAGTTTAACTGCTTCCTTAGCACCTACTAACAACACACAGCATCCCTCTGCCTTCAAATTTCCATGGAAGCAAAGCAGAAAGACTTACTGAAATGTGAAACAACAGGCTGCAGATCTGCTCTGAAAAGTAACTCTGTAAAGGAACTCTATGGGCTTCCATAGGCTTTGGGTGGACACCTCTGCAATAGTGGGCCTGGAAGCGCATGTGAGTTTTCAGGTCCAGCTTCGTGTCTGTACACATTAGCATCCCGTTCTCTTCCTCCCTGCTTCTTGGTTTACACAGCAAAGAAAGAAATGTGTGCATGGACCACAACGGAGCTGCAATGTGTTCCAATATGCCCCAAATCTGGACAATTAGGGGGCAGAATTGTAGGACTACTGTGGTGTATCCCAGTAGGTAAATCAGCCAGGAATTCAGACAGTTCTCAGAATATGCGTGCCCAGTTAATGAATAAAATAGGTCACAAAGTCATTATCCAGTCTTAAGAACCAAGGTGAAGTCTTCCTGTATCATGTACCATTATTAAATTCTGCCCCAGCTCTGATGATATTTTACTTACTTACCCAGACTACCTCAGCTATGGGGGGGGGTGTGTGTGTGTGTGTGTGTGTGTTAATCCTGAAAAAAACTTCTTTCTCTTCCCTATTTATCTCTACATTGCTGAAAAATGCTGCATACTCTTGCTGGCTCACAGCTTTCTCTCTTCCCTTATTTACTGATTTCTGTTCTCTGTTCCATGCATTTTAAAGTTGCTGATTTTCTTCTCTGGTAATTTCTAAGGCTTGTAATCCTTCTACTGCTCTCACCCCACCTGCAGTTCACATAGATGATTGCTTTACTTCTGCAGGATTCTCTTGCTGTCCACCAAAAAATTATGCAAATCTACCTGGCATCTCTTCCGGTTCCTCCCACTGATTCTTCATTAAGTGTGGTAATTCCACTCTCTTCTTCTCCTTCTCTTCCTTGCTGTGTGCTATCAGACCTGGATGTTTGGCCCTTCCCTGGTTTCAACACAGTTACGCAGCCTCTCTCTTACCACCTTGGGGTGCTCCATGGGTTAAGCTGATGGTTTCATTCTCACCCACGCACTAACTTCAACTTGATCTGTAAAAACTAAGTTCTCCCTTCTTAACCTTGTCTGATTCACTATAGCTGACAGTGGCACAAGGTTTCCTTCTTACCTTACCGCAACATTTGAGTTTCTTCAGCTTCTCTCTTCCAGATGTTCATAAATCCATTCTTTCCTCTCTGCCTCCACATGTGGCACCCCCACCTCTTATTCATGTCATGGCTCTGCAAACACCTCCTGCCTCCAAGTGGCACCTGCCACTTTCCACTTTGCTCCTCATCCCGTGTGAAATACTGTCACTTCTTCACATTTCTTACTTTTCACATTTCAAGACTCCATGTAATTTCCTCATCTAGCTTTCATCTCCATACTCATTCCTTCTAACTACCTTCACACTGTTTGACCACCGAGTTTCCTATATCTCCATTTTTAGCACCTTCAAACCAATCCTGTATTCTTTCAAAATGCTTCTTAAAAATTATAATTTTCATCAGACATGAAGCACAACGTGATGAAGGCAACACAGACTGGATTGATGGCCTTCTTAAGACAGGAGGAAGAGGAGAAAATTGTTCATCTTTATGTCCTTTTCTGACTTTGCTCAATCTCCATAAGGGATCCAAAGTCCCATGCCCTTTTAAGAATGGAATAGAGGGTCAAGGACACTGAAGACCAAAGCATACGTACTTTTAGCACAAATGATAGTATTTCTGTTCAGACTATTTGTAACCAACCTGAAAGGTTAACGTATTTCATTAACTGCCCCAGCAGTCTACATGCAATTTCCAACCATCCATGGACAAGGTCAGGCAGCTCCCCAGTAAAGCATGTAGCAAAAAATGTAACATTCACAGATGGACAAATTGAGGAATGGAGAGTTTACATGTCTTGTTTTAAGTCAAAGACAGTGGCAGAGACAAGTTCAGAAGCCAGCTATGCTGAATGTCATAGTCTGGTAATTAGCAAAACACTGTAAAGACAAGTGATGTCACGTCAACAAACAAGGCCTTTACTTCTAAATATCAATGTGTACAATATGAACCACACACATTGATACTTTCATGCTTCTTCAGCTCAGGCAGAGTAATACAACTTCTAGGAGAAAAATATTTTTGGAAATCATGGAATTCTTAGACTCCTTGATAAAATGACAAATGGTTTAATTTTAAGCTACAGAAAATAATTTTACTCACTTGACTTTTATTTGATCTAGATTTATAGAAGATCAATAATTTCGGCAAGAATACCACTAAAAGCATAATTAGATGCAGCACAGAGGTGTTAACCATGGTTTACTCATGTGTTTCAAAACACAAATTCTGGTTAATACCAGTTACTAAACCTTACAGCATTCTGAAACAAGTGGTGTCTTCCCTGCAGTTTTATGTTTGTGCCATTTGTGAATGTGGTCCGTGTGACAGTGATGGGATCTGTACGATCCCAGCACTGGTACTTTTTGATACCTGAAAGAGATGCTATTGATTTGCTTGGGGTCCCAAAGTCTCTAATTTTTCAGCCAAAATTTCTCATATTATACTCCAGTTGCTTTAGACAGCAGACCTTGACTCAAAAAATAGGTTAATCATTAACTCCAAAAAATTCTGGCAAACAGTAAGTAGGAACCACAGGAGTCACATAATTTACAGGGGGCATCAAAATATTTAAGGATATGACCAGAAGTCAGATGGCAGGAGCAGTTACAGAATACAAATCTCTCAACTCCAACGTTAGTTCTTTGTCAACTGGCCCAAATTACCTCTCACACTCCTCAGCTTTGTCTCCTCATACCTATTTATACTACATGGAAACAACGCAATAGTAGCTTTAGCATCCATGTTTAGCGTTTAGGAGCTAAATTCTAGTTAATGTGTTATCACCTTGCTCGGGCATTTCCTTCAGCACTCCCCTTCTTATCAGCTCCTCTCTGCTTTGTCTTGTCGAAATCTTCCTTTCCAACACTAAAGAAAAAGCACAGTTAAGAATAGATTTATTCTCATACTGCTGATGCTTGTGAAAAATGTAGAAAAATATTTTTATTTTATAGAAACCCTGAGAAATCTTGTTTCCTCTGATTCTGCAGGAAAAGTGGTCTGGGTTTTCATGGATGGTCTCTGAAAATATTGTCCCACAATTTCATATTAATATTCGTATGATCCAGTATCTTCAGCTGAGCAAGGCTCCATGAGGCTTCTTTTATAGTCAATGGAAAAAGGTACTTCCAGAGTGAAACTGAACTCATCCTAGCATAGGCATTTAACATGTAAAAGCACCTCTTTCCCATTGACTGGGTTGACTAGCTCAGCTGGAGATACCTCCATCTGCTTTGTAGAAGTTTAGAGTTGGAAGAGACAAATCCTGCTCAGAGCAAGCAACTCACAGAGCAGACCTTGTCATGTGCAAACAGTCTTAAAGGAAAAAAATAACCTTAAACAGACACTAGAAAGTTGTGTTGTAAAAGGCAATAACATCCTTGTCCAGGCTGGTTTGCTTTCATGGAAAAAAATGCAGCATCCTGTTTTTAGGTTAAAAAAAAGCAGCATACAACACACAAAAAAAGACTGTGACATGAAGCATTTTAATTATTATGTTTACTTCCCATGGGAAAAATGCTGAATAGTTTTATAGGGAAAAGCATTTACAGATGGCAAAATAGAATAGCTCCCTACTGCATCCCACCCCCAAACCCATACGATTTCGGTCAGTGATCTGGGAGGCCACTGCAATGATCCGTGGAACCATGGTGCATGGCCCATAAAATGTGAGCATCGCTTATAAAATCCTGTCTTCACTGTTAGAAAAAGTTAATCTCCCATCCTGATTCTGTTTACAAACGGACATCAAAACCCAAATGACGTTTGGAGCTCAAGCCGAGGGCATGCGGCAAAGCTTCAGCTGTGCTGGACTCCATCCTATTAATGCTATGGGATAGGGTTATTTATCTCCTCAACGAATTCAAACACTCTGGTAATCCAATTACTCTGTTGGGCCAGTCTAATTGCTGTATGCAGATTAAATACTGCAAGAAGTATTGTCAATCTCACTTGCGCCAGCCCAGGTGGAGTGAACAGCCATACGGTGAAGTGATGGCTCCCCTGAAGGCACGGAGAGAGGCAGTTTGGCTCTTCTAAGAAAGTTACCCTCCACGCACAGCAAAACATCTTTACCCACAGCAGGTAACTCTGGCTGCTGATTCACAACCAGGCTGGTTGACCTGAGACACCTGAAGGCATCACTGCTCACAGCTTCCCACTCCCCTTCTATGCCAGGGAAGGGGATGGGTGAACAGAAGATGAAGCAGATTCGGCACTTCTCAATTTTACAGCACCAGGTTTATTCCTCACACTGCAAAGTGCAGGGATTCAGCAAGTGCTCCACAGCTCCACATGCACTTCCCTGCCAAAATAGCACCAACTCCTGGCAGAAGAACTGGGGGCAGTAACCATTTTCACCAGTCCAGTTCAAGCTACCCATGCCTCGGAGATCAACAGCCTGTGAATGCAAACACAGTACTGGCTCAAGAACATGTTAAGTTGGCATTAGGTCTGTGTTTATATCTCAGGCACTTTGTGGGATCTGCCCGTTAAAGGTCAAACCTTCATGGTGTTCAAATCACATCTGACGATACAAAGGAGCCCGTGAGTGTGGCTGCAGACTCCCAGTATAAGCCAGCCTCCTTGGAAAGAGTGTGGTAGCCCAAACTCAGATCAGGTTAGACTACCTTGGGTCCCAATCCTAAATTACTCAGGAGCTCTTCCAGTTCTTCCCCATTATTTTTGAAGGTAGGTGCCTTGCAACTGTGTGTCACACATTGACAGGGCAAACAAAGCACAGGAGCGTGCCCTATTCTTGCAAAGAGTTTTTAATGTAGGTGAACACTCAGTCCCACAAAGACTGCTTTAAAAGAGATGGGGGGCCATGAAGTCAGAGGACTATGTGGGCAGGCATGGATGGAGAGTCTTAATCTTTCTAGAAAGCAGGTGTATTTACACACAGAGTGAAATCTCCTTTGATGCAGACCCCAAGGATGAACACTTCACGTACATGCTTTATACCTGTTTTGTTGCTGTCAATATAAATATTCTCTTATTTCAGCTTCACAAGTATTATTTACTTCCTACTATCTGTCCTCTCTGCTTCCTTTTTACATCTGTTTTCTTGAGTACAGTGAATTGAGATGATCTCTCATACATTTATTTGTGGGACTTAATCCAACACCACTTGAAAACAATGATGTTCTTTCCATCAATTTCAAGAACATTGAATCTGACCCCCCATCAATGTCTCTCTCTAGTTTTCAGGATGATTTTTCAGTTCTACAACACTGAATTAACAACTCTATCAAATTAATTATCATGGAAAATGTCAATTGGCATTAAACGACATTAACTCCTTACACTTTTACTAGAAGACCTCAAAGCATTTTATTAACGTTATATAGGTTTCATAACATCCCTTAGACATATCTATCTCCATTTCACAGATTAGAAAATTTATGAACAGATAAGAAGCTTAAGCCCCAATCCTTCATCATCTAAAATGCTAGCGATGAGTGGTGTTTTTATTTAAACCGATTAAGCTCAGTTAATTCAGCTTGAAAAGATAATTTATTTAAAATATTATTTGGCCCACGGAAAGAACATTAGAAATCATGCTAGTATTCACTATGAGTATCATAATTTTAATTCCTACAAGGAAAAAGGCAGAATTTTAATCTAAATCAAAGTAACCAAAAATATGTCCCTTTGTATAAGAGGAGTGAGTAGCCCGTCTACTTTTGAACCTATACTGGGTGCTGTTTAGCAAGGGTGGACTCATCATTACAATTTATTGCTTATTACAGACTTTGGACTATACAATATATTTCACATTTACACAGTCAAGTATTTTGATTATCACAGCCCAATTGTACCGAGCTTTAAGGGTGTCAAATCACTCAGTTGAGCTAATCACATTTGACTACTGTTATATTTCAGTAAATTCTCTTAAAATAAGAGAGTTACAAAGTCAAGCATTCAGAAGTCAGGAAGTGTTTGAATGAAGGTTGATGGGTGTGCAGATGGTACACCTTTTATTTGCTTGTTATATATTTTACCTTTGCCACCCCTGCCTCATTTAGGATACAGACTGCACTGTGTTCAATGAATGGTTTCTTTGCCTAAATTTTTAACCCTACCTCGCACTCTATGGCCCAGACCTCATCTAAGGAACAATCTAAACCTTAATTTGAACAGAAAACTCCTAGTTTTCCCAAATGTCACCCCAACAACTGAGTGAACAAAAGACAGCATGTTCTTCTCCTCGATGCCCATGTGAGATGCAAAGGTGTTATCATCACTGTATAGATAGGCAACTTACGGCATAGAAAGATAAAGTCATATTATCAAACATGCTGACATTCATCAAGTGTTTTATTTGAGGTACCCTTTCAGATGTAATTTCCCACACTAAAATTGTGATAAATAAAACAAACAAACAACCCAAAGCATAGGAATTCTAGTTGAATTGCCTACTTATGGTTCAAAATATCTAATCAACAGAAGTGAAGCTATGAGTATTGGCCATCTGCTGCTGAGCTAATGGCATAGATAACTGTAGAAACAGTTATCATCTACCTGAACCACCTGGGATAGGTATCACTATTTGTCACCTTAGAAATAGTTTGGTCTCCTGAGTTCAGCACAGGGAAAGGACCGTAATTTGGTGCTTCCACCGTTGTCCTGCTTGGCATGCTCCCTCCTCTCATGACCTCTGTCATGCCTTCATCATCTGGGTCTTTCTCTTTCACTTGAAGAGGTTCAAACTTCTTATCTTTGGCTTCCAGACTTACCTCTCTTCTCTTCCTTCTTATTCTAGTAGAACTTGCCACAATACGCTACCCATTTGCTTCTCCCATAAGCACACCTTTGTCTCTCTATTCCTGCTGATCATCGTTTTGGCAATCTCTGATCTTACAAGTTGTTACCTATTCCTCACTCAGGAGTGGATGACTAGTACTATCCTGGAATACATATATGATAAATACTGTTAGCTGTACCACCATCGTGTGGACATTCTTAAGCTGAGTGACCAGCTGATGTTATTACTACAAGTCTTTTACGTCATATGTGTATATAATAATGCGTGTATATAGGTACCTGTCAATAAATATATCTTAACATATATCTGTGATATTTATGATATATAGATATATATGTCTGTATACAAAAGTGTGAATATATATAACATTTCAACATTAACAGCAACACATTGTTCATAACATTAAGCAATAATAAAATAGAAATAACAGTTTCTCCACCTGTATACATGGATGTATTGAGATCGATTACGCAAACAAGTCAGTCCTGACTGTGAGTAGAATTGGTTATCAGTCCCTGCCAGCTGAGGAAGTCTGAGGTGAGTCGGGCTCCACTCTCAGACATCATGCTCCAGCAGACTCAAAAAAATCCCATGTCAAAATCTTTCCTCTGCTGCAGTCAAAAGCAAAGCTTGCCCTGACTTCAGGTGTAACTGTCAGAAAGCATGACTTTATCACACTGTATGCAGCCCTCATTTACTTGAGTAAATCTTACTCATCCAAGGGATCCCACAAACATCTGCATTTTTAGCCCAATACAGATAACAGTATCACTAACCATAAGAACAGTTTACCTCAAAAAGCAGTTTCCATTGTTTCCATCCTTCCCTCCCTACCCCCACAAAAGAGACTGCTTAGTGATATTCAGCAGCTACAAACCTCAGGCAGTCTTAAAACCCATTCTCTGACTCAAAGAGTGCTGTGAGATTCTGGATATTCTCCAGTCTTTAGTTTTGCTCTTCCAAGAAAAGCTTGAGAGAATTCCGATTTTTAATTTTTCTCTGACCTAGTAAGAGCTAAAATTGCCTTCTGCTCCCTGTCTGCATATACTCTTGCAGTGGAGCTTTGAAGTGGCATCTGCTTCGTGCCAAGACACAAACTGCTGCCTTCTTATCCTTCACAGCAAAACATTGCACAGGGGAGAAACCCTTGAGATGATGCCATTTTCTGTTTGTTTTTACTTAATTTTGAAAGCCCTCTAGGCAGAAAGTATACAATCAGTGCCCAGAGAACAGATTTTCTGAGATACAGCATGGAAAATATGTTGCTAAAGGAAAAAATGCCAACCATCATTCCCACATCGGCACAAATACTTCCACATCTAGTCCTCCATCTTTTTTTTTGATGTTTGTGGTATTTGCTGTTTATGAACATCTTTTAGTTGCTAGCATAAGACAGTCATGTGAGATTTTGTGAAAACGCTGCACAGTACATGCCCTGGCAAAGCTGTAGCAAGAACCTATTTCCAAAAGCCTATTGAAAATCCAGAGAAAGCAACAAGAATTCTTTCCAATAGCCCACATTCTGTCTTAGAAGAAACTCTTTCTTCAGCTGCATACAGATTATCAAGTTGTAGCCCTGTTACAAGAATAGGCAGTAAATGTGACTATCATTGTACTGTCTCCCATGATCTCAGGGCAGGAAATGGGCTTCCTGCATCCAAGATGCGTGCACGCATACACACATACACAGCCCTGTTCCGTACTGTAAATACATCTCTGATCGAGTGGTCTGAGGAAGAGGATTTCCTGTAGGATTTTTATTTTGTATGGATGTTTTCCCATTTCTTTCTCAAGTTAGATAAGCAAGTTTCTTCTCCTGCATCAGTCAGCACGCAACAAGGGGCAACTTGCCAATTAAATGCATCTTCTCAGTCCCTGTTGGTCCTGGGTCTGTTTCCTCAAGAAATACAGGGATAACTATTTTTTTATCCCCCGCCCCCCTGCCAAACTACCATCTGAGGCAGGATGAATGCCATCCAAACTACTTTTAATTTCAAATTCCAGCCTCACATGAAGCACATACACAAACGTAAGTGATTCCGTACCTTACATACATAGTTTAAAAGCAAATTAGTATCTCCCTATAACTGTGGGGCTTCCTGACAGGGAAATAGTCCTCAACCATGTAAAGATATGTTTTCACTGCAAGCTAACCTGATTTGCACTGAAAAGCTATAGCTTATTCATGGTGCAGCAGGGGCCGGCACCCTGTCTGTTTCTGGGATTTCTGGAGACACAAGCCTTACCTTTAGTGCTGCAGAACAGTACAATTTATCCCTATTATTATCTATATGGAAATACATGGGGAGGTCATCTGCACCGCTGCTTGAGACAGAGGAGGAACTGCCAGAGGGCACTGAAAGTCAACACATAAATGACTTACTCTGGTCCGCTCCTATAAGCACTACTAGTACTACTCTGCTGGCACAGGTCGAAAAGTACAGCCAGGCTTGGGAGAAAACATTTATCTTGTATGTAGATAGGATGGTAAACATCAGTAATACCTAAGCAAGACTATAAACTATATTTGCCTTGAAGGGATACACCAAATCTTCACTCTGTGGACATTAGTCAATACTTAGATAAATTCTTCTTTCTCAACATAAAAGCTCTGGGAACTGTTCTTATGCCACTTTTGCATAGCCAAATGCCTGAATTTGTAGGTTACATCTTAGAGCGCCAGAAGGCGTTGTCCTGGTTTCAGCTGGGATTGAGTTAACTGTCTTCCTAGTAGCTGATACAGTGCTATGTTTTTGAGCT
>NW_010972886.1:130794-145088 GCF_000737465.1 Haliaeetus leucocephalus
CCCATCCCACTGGGTGTGGGGGGGAAGTGAATGAGCGGCTGCGTGGTGCTTAGTTGCTGGCTGGGGTTAAACCACGATAGGGTAAAACTCTCATATGAAATTTAGGGGGAAAATAATTTGTGAACCTTTCATTTGTTTTTAGACCTCTTAGAACTGATATTGTCCAGATTTACTTTCTTTTCATCTCCCCAGCCTAGAGAGCCAGTCTTGCTATTTTTGAGATGAAAGTCAAGATTTTCAGATATTACATAACTCCTAGAATTTCACTTTAAGTAAAAAAAAAAAAAGCACTAAATATTGTGATGGTTGACAAAATGCATGTAAACTGGGACATATGAATACAGGTCAATATATTGAATGTACAAAATAATACAAAAGTTTTGAAAACATGAAATTAATTCCCTATGTCACTACTTTTGTATAATTCCACCTAAATAAATCAAATTTTACAGTGTAGCAGGATGGATAAGCAGAACCTTACTAAAAATAGAGCATATGTACTCTTCAGAGAAAAAAAAAAATCAATCTACTGAATAATAAAAAAATATCAGAAGTTCCCAAACCTCCTCTATAACATCTTAAGTTCTGTTCACCAAGACACGCATTAAATTTTTCATATTTAATCTTCACAAACTATATAGGCAATGAAATACTGTAGTTTATATAATTCAGAGCATTAGAATGATGTGTTTTATTAGCTGTTTTACATTACGTTATTAAATACAATAGCAGTCTTTACTGTATAAAAGGCTGGTATGTACTACATGGCTATCCAGCAGGATGCTAGCTAAACCATGAAATAAAAAATGAACAGTTTTTCAGGATAATTTAAAAGTCTATATAGAAGATGGTATTTCTACATACACATACATTAAGCACTTAGTGAATCAACTGCATTAGTTGCTTTTTTTGCCATAAAGGACTATTAAATACAGAGTCTTGTGACTGGACTTAGAACAGGGACTTCAGTTAGTCAACTAAGTGTTATCTCCTCCTGCACTGCACTTTTCCCATCCGCTATACCATTTACAGAGACACTTCATTGTGCAGATAATTAACTTCCACTCTTCAATACATACTTATATATAACCATGTATTCAGTTGACCAAAAGAGCTCCCACTTACATGATCTATCGACTCTAGTGATCTTTCACCACCATCTCTATTCTTCTGCCAATTTGTAGTGCAAATTCTCCTAATTTTTATGGATTTCTGTTTGCACATCAGTGCTCTCCATTTTCAAGACAAGACTGATCACAAAATAAAGCTTTAACTTTGAAAAAAAGACACGGAGCTCTATTTAGTTTCCAGACCTGAAAGGCAGTGCTGCAAAACCACAGCTGAAATGAAAAATATCAGGTTGTCTGAATTTTAAGAAGTCATCCAAAAGAGTGCCTGTTTTTCGTCTCTGCTTCAGCGTGCTTTATTGCTAGTCTTCACAATGCTACAACACAAATCCAAGAGGTAACCTTTGCAGAAGAGTAAAAACTACTTCTTGCTATGTTTTGCTGGATTTGTTTTTAGCCGCATCAGGTTTGTGATCTGTTCATCACAAAACTAGTGCCAGTATGCAGGAGGCAGTGGAATTAAACAGACACAGCTGAGACAACTGGGAAGACAAATTATCACTTGAAAATTAGTTTTGAGGTAGCTAAGATGGACACTGCTTCCCAATAATTACCTCTTTCTTAAGAGTAATAAATACAGCTATGCATTGGGAGCACACAGTGGCAAAATCAGAGTCAGAACGTAAGATGTTTCACATACTCTGCTGTAATGTTAATAGTACCTTAGCTCTGATGGTCTAGGTATTTAAACGCAGCAAGGTTCAGTGATAGAAACAACAACCCTTATCACCAACTAGTGTAGCTGTATGGCACCTGAAAAAGGTATTTCATGACTCAACATTAGTCTATTTGTATCTATAGCATATTTTTAAAGCTTGATTTTCATTACAGTTCTGAGATTATTTAGTGTTTTCTTGTCCATTATATCTACTGTTAGGCATCTCCATTTTTCAGGTGCTCACCTTGAGATAAATTGTCCTGAATAACTCCATCTGAAGTCAGTGCCAATGGGAACCATGGGTTCTCCACACCCCTGAAAGGACTTGAGGGACCACACCATCATAAACAAGACAGGCAAATTAAGTACAAGCAAGTAACTGAGGAGGCACTTTTTGAAATGTTGACCTTAATTATTTTGTGCCAAATTTCCTCCTTTCATAAAAGAAATATGAACAAATGCTTTGCCTTGGTATTATAAGAATTGATGTGTCATGCTTGTTAAGACTGGATTGAGGTTCTCTAAAGAAAGACAGTACAACATAAGAAATACTGTATTTAACATTAATTTACCACATACTCATTTATACAAAATAACTGCAGAATGACACATGCCTTGTTATTTAATGGCATAACAATTTAACACATGCTAATATGTTGTGACAGTTTGGGGAACCTGTATACACAGCTTATGAATGGTGATTATTCTGAAGAATTCACTGCATATAAAAATCACATACCTGTCCAACAGCAGCCGCAGAACATTCAGGAGACAGTAACTAGAAATAACTTTGCTCTAGCAATGTGATAAAAGTACTGGGGAAGCTGAAGGAAACTGGAAGCAACAAAGGAGCTATCAGACTGAGAGGATTTTTTTGATTGCAGCAGTGGAAGAAATTGTGGGGGTTTTGTTGCAGGTTACCCAGGAAAATTAAAAAAAAAAAAGAAGAGAGAGACTGAGAGAAGGATCTGAAGACCTCTAAAAGATTGTCCAAAACTTCAGTTGGTATCTGGAGTGATGAAGACACCGGAGAAGATGACTTCTTTTTGCCTTTTGTGTTAATAAAGCATGTTTTAGAAGTTACACTGCAAAATCATAGAGTTCCTCACTGTAATTGGCAGGGGTTGCTATGGGTTTAAAATGTCAAGCAGTGTACTCTTAAGAGTTCAGGAGAGCCTACGGAAGACACATCAGGAGATTAGTAATGGTTTTATCACCTAGAGCCATGGAAGACAGCGGACAGTGGTAATGAATCTGAAGAGCTCATAGATGCTCACTGGACTCTTGAGTAGACTCAAGTTTAGAAAAGTACAACATCGAATGCCTGAATCCCAAAACAGAAGTTTGGGATTTTTCTGGAGAAAACTTGGCCAGAGCTGTGACACACACACACACACATATATGCAGGGTGGTACTCAGTTTCCTAAACGTGGGTGTCTACAGCCACTTGAGATGCCCCAGGGTTTTGGAGATGTCTGCATGGGGATGGTAAATATGATGCAGAACCTTCTGGGAGAGCAGCCAGGACACACCAGAGCATCTCAGGTGGCACCAAGCAACTGTGTTTAGCTAACTGAATCCCAGCCCTCAACATTCCCCTTTTTCAGAAGGAATAGAATTCAATCACAGCTTTTTATTTCAGACCATTCTTCAAGCCTTGCCAATGGGGGAGTGAAGGGGCAGAGCAGTCTGTATGAAGGCAGTGGTCAGAAAGGTGATCCTCATTCTTCTGCTTGGCATGGCCACGTCTGCTTCTCCCCTCTGAACAGACCAAAATTCTGTCCCCATGAAGGCAAGGCTTGTTTCATAATCAAAGTGACCGACATATTAGGAGGACATAGAGACATTTCCAACGTATTTGACGGTATGTAATATAGAGCCTAGTGTTTCTTAGTTAAAAAAAAGAGTACTGTCAACATAAAAAGAATATCATATATAATGTATAGTAAACAAACTGTGTATTTTTGGTGATAGGTGCAGAACAGAAGCTGAACAAGATTAGGTTTTTCCTTGCCAAGGATCAAACTGTTTTTCTGTATGTCAAATACTGTGCCTAAATAATCCCTGCCATCAAACAAGCTCCAAGAGCTTCTCAAATATTACACTGCGAAGCCATCACAGTTTTTTCTACTATTTGCCACCAAAGGGCCACAGACATACCTGCTGACGTTTCTCTGAATTTGTCACTAGTCTTCTTCTTCCGCCATTTCCAAGGTTTAAATATTTTGCCAATGGTGGAGAGTTTGCCCTTCCTCTTGAAGGGGGGAGTTTGGGATCCTGGGGCTGGTCCATCCGAGTTAGCGATCGAAGCCTTATCCAAACCATCAACTGTATAAACAAGAAAAGTAAAGGTAACTGAAGGATGGAAAACAAAATGGTACCCGACAGCTGAACCCCTCTACTATCAGATTGCAACAGGTTGTGTGTGGGTCCATGTGTTTTCTGTTCCAGAAGGCAGTCAAGGGGCATTTGATTGCAGCCCATGGTCACAAGCTAGTCCCCACCCCAGCTAGCCCTGGGCTTCACTGCTGCTCAGCACCTCAACTGCAGCAGACCAGAACTTGCTTCTCATGACACGCATCTGGCACATCTGCACAGTTCTGCGACTCTCCATCACTACTGGAGAATTTCTTTCAACATATATTTGGGTGACTTTTTCCCCCTATCCTTGGTAAAGCTGAATAACTAGCTGTCATCATATAGAAAACAAAACCCCTGCAATGTAAAAACATAAACTATTACTTTTGAGTGAAATGAATCCTTTCTTAAACAAGCTCTAAAGATAACTGTTCTGGCAGTGGAATGGAAAGAGGTCTGTTTGATATTCCTGGTAATTAGTCATTCACAGTGCTGCCTGCCATGAGTCAGGCTTCTTATTAACAAAACGTATTTAACAATAAGCTTTTGAGCCATAGCCAAAATTTAAAGAAGGATTACTTTTCTGCAAAAACATATTGAGTGATACGAAAGCCAATATTTATCATCAATGGCTGTAACATTGAGTTTTGTGAACCAAATTAAGACTTACTCCACAACATGCCGTAGCATACAGTTAAAATAAATTTCCCAGAAATTTCCCTGAGAAGTCTACTATTACTTATTTCTATTTAAGAACTGAGGTTTCTTAGAGCCTTCCATTTGTGGTCCTGCAAACACTTCAAATGAGCTTAATTTTATTCATGTGAGCAGCTTCACTGAAGTAACTGCGACTACTTACGTACATAAAATTAATCACAAGCTTAAATGTTTGCGGCATACGGGCTCTGTAATTGCTTTCATTCATCTAAACATTCTAATTATAACCAATTTGGAACAGAGCTGATGCCACTCTGAACAGTAATAATGATAATCATAGATCATTAAATCAGAAAGTGCTATTCAAAGAAGGAAATATCACTGTCCCCATTTTACAGATGGAAAATATGAGGTACAGAATTGTTAAGTGCTTAATTTTATGTTTGCCAAATGGCTTCTTGGAATCCTGGTCCTGTGTCCTAGCTGCTAAAAAGATATATATTCAGACACATAACATCATGGTGCAATCTTACTATTCTGTTTCTCAAACAAATGGCATTTAATGAGTCCTATATTCATCCTAGACTTTAGATTGATCCAGGATACTAAAAAAAAATAAAAAAAATCTTTTCTGTGAGAAAGCTGATGTAATGCAAACAGACTCCAAGAAACTTTACTTCCAATGTTTTGAAATAAAGTACTGGGAAAAAAGATCCACTGTATAACTTCATTGAAGTCTATGAAGTTAAGTTTGCCGACGACACCAAGCTGTGTAGTGCAGTTGACACGCTGGAGGGAAGGGATGCCATCCAGAGGGACCTGGACAGGCTTGAGAGGTGGGCCTATATGAACCTCATGAAGTTCAACAAGGCCAAGTGCAAGGTCCTGCCCATGGGTCAGGGCAATACCAAGCACAAATACAGGCTGGGCGATGAGTGGATTGAGAGCAGCCCTGAGGAGAAGGACTTGGGGCTGTTGGCTGATGAGAAGTTCAACATAACCCAGCAACGTGCATCTGCAGCCCAGAAAGCCAACTGTGTTCTGCGATGCATCAAAAGAAGTGTGACCAGCAGGTCGAGGGAGGTGATTCTGCCCCTCTACTCTGTTCTCATAAGACCCCACCTGGAGTGCTGTATTCAGCTCTGGGGACCCCAACATAAGAAGGTAATGGACCTGCTCAAGTGGGTCCAGAAGAGGGCCACGAAGATGGTAAGAGGGCTGGAGCACCTCTCCTATGAAGAGTTGGGGTTGTTCAGCCTGGAGAAGAGAAGGCTCTGGGGACACCTTACAGCAGCCTTCCAGTACCTAAAAGGGCCCTACAAGAAAGCTGGAGAGGGACTTTTTACAAGGGCACGTAGTGATAGGACAAGGGATAACGGCTTTAAACTGAAAGAGGGTAGATTTACATTAGATGCAAGGAAGAAGTTCTTTACTGTGAGGGTGGTGAGACACTGGAACAGGTTGCCCACAGAGGTTGTGGATGTCCCATCCCTGGCAGTGTTCAAGGCCAGGTTGGATGGGGCTTTGAGCAACCTGGTCTAGTGGAAGGGGTCCCTGCCTATGGCAGGGGGTTTGGAACTAGATGATCTTTAAGGTCCCTTCCAACCCAAACTATTCTATGATTCTAAAACCAGAGACAGATTTGTATGAAAATGATAGCATTTAAATCAATAAATCTGAGTGAGTTATGCCATAAAATGTCATAAATTCTGTACTGTCAGAGAGATGGAACAGAGAGGTGGAAAACATCTCCAGGATAAATTACTATTATTCAGATGCATTGGAATTTAAAGCTTTTAAGTGTTTTCCTTGGGTATTTTCTGGTCTGTAACACAGAGATAAGATGGAAGAAAGGCATGCAAACGGACTTTAAATGTAAAAAGCCAAGATTTTGGTAAGGACTCGGCTATGTCTGCCCCTTGCATGAGTACAAAACCCCAGCTTCCTCACTTGTGCACCCTAGGGTACAGGGTGATCTTTAGGGAGGTTTAAGCTGAGACTCCCTTAAAATGAACCAGCTGCCACCCTACAGACCCTGAGAAGCCGGGTGAGAGCTGGGGATGAGAAGACCACCAAAGGCAGTGAGCAGCTCTGCAGAAAGAGAGAGGCATGGGACAGCAGAAGGACCCCTTCGGGGGTGCCTTGCCTGGAATTAGGGATTGCACTTTTGTCCAGGCTTACAGACACTGCCTATGGAGTGCAATCCGCTATGGAATACAGAAGTATCTGCTGGAAACTGTGGATCTAAGGGAGAGTACATTTACTTGAAGGGTAGTTACAAAGATAAGAGAGCTAAATTTATCTTGGCAATTCCAGTTGATATAAGAAGGGGCAAGGGCCACAGCTTATGGCTGGGAAGAGACAGGCGAGATGTAAGGAAAACACTTCCAGAAGGTGGGTGGTGCAGCACTGGAGCAGGTCCTGGGAGGTTTTGGCAGCTCAGCCAGGCAAGCCAGGGCTGGCCTCACCTACTGTTGGTAATAGTCCTACTCTGAGTGAGGGACTGGGCTGAGTGACCTCCCGAGGACCCTTCCAGTCAAGATTCCCGTGGTGCTAAGGGATGTGGAAAGACACAGTTGCTCTGTGAAATCTGAGCTAGTAAATCCAAAGAATCAGAACTGAAGTGCTGAAGAAAAGACACTAGGATCTATTGGCTGAAGAGTTTTGTCCTGGGACGGGAGCCAAGCATTACCTCACTGGCAGAGGCAGTCCATCAGCTCATTAGAGTGAAAGGCTACCCGCCCCTTGGAGGCAGTGGGACAAAACCCATGTTCTCGTCCCGGACGGCTTAGAAAGGCTGGGTTATTGATGTGAAGAGCCTGCACCCTGGTGATAGACGGTGTGGTCTTTATAAACACTGGAACACAGATCTTTTCAAATCCTCCTGAGTTGTAGATACCAGTCTACTGCAGGCAACCACTTTCACAAAAGCCTCATCTAGATTTTTTCCTCCTGTGCCTACCAGCATGAATGGAGGAGGATTATGGCCAATAGCTCCCCACAGAGAAACATGGATTTGCATCAGTCCCTGCTCTGCCCTCTGCTGAAAATATTTAACTCTGAAATAATGATACTCATTCTAGCTGCTTCAAATGAGCTAACATATGAAAAAAGGAATCCAGTTAGTGGTGAATAATTCTATTTGTGAAGACTGCAACTTTTGAAAACAGGACTCAACATTAATTCCTTCTGACAATAAAAGATGAGGAGATGATTTATTAAATGAGTTCAACAAGTGCTCATAATTGGGAATTTACTAAACCATTGTCCTTGTACCTGTTCCTTCATTTGAAAAAAAGGACCCAAATATGTATCTGGAAAGGAGCAATGAGCATGGCCAAACATCATAGATTCATTTAAAAAATAATCTAAGATAAAGTAACATTTTTGGGAAAAAGGACTTATTCATATTCAAAAGCAATCATAAGGTACCACATTTGCCAATTAATAAACTGCCTAGAAAAAAAAAAAAACAATTTCAGCAATGACGTTCCAGAGCATTTCTGGAAAGATCTGTTCAAAAGCTATTACTCCTCATCTTTGCAACACTCAGCAGGAAATTGATGTTTAAGATTTACACTATTTGCTTTATAGGTCATGTACTACTTAAGAATAAAGTACTGTATTTTTCACCTCAGAGAGCTTATGTACCTTCTATTAGTCATTATAAATGTTAACCATATTCACTGAGATGAAAAGAAACATCTAAGCTTTCCAAGATTAGAGGAGCTTGGTCACTTGTGTTATTCTTTTATTTGTACATTGTCTTGAAGTCCTGCCTTCTTCCCACCATCTTCAAAAAGCCAGTGAGTCACTTCATTGCCTTCAATAAATACCATTAATAAGTTTGACATTAGGACTTTCGACTATACTACCTGCAGTTTATGTTATTATATTCCAGTCCTTTGCCCTAGGTGTAGATTCTACATCTGAAGGGTAAAAAGTGTACATAAGAAGGATAAGAAGTGAGTATATGAACCATGCATTTTGATGTCACGTGAAGACTAGATCTTGTTGTAAAAGACTAACAGCAACACTAACTGAGACACCGTGAAGCCAAATCATGCTGGCACAGGCCATGAGCTAGATGATGGATACAAAAAAGACAGCCTCTCCCCCAGCTTGTGGGAAGCCAGCAAAGATTAGATCAGCCTATGGATGACCTCGACTGTCCTATGAACACCCAAAGATGGAAATGCCTGAACACATCTTATCCTAGGAAGGCTACTTACAACGAGCAACGCTGATCTCTGTAGCTGCCTAGGAGACACTCTTCTGCTGTGAATAATCTCTAGAAATGTTGTGCAGCTGAAGCAGGCGTGTAAATTCGTCACAGTTTTCCCGGGACATGGTACACATCAGCACTGAGATGTTCATGTCAGCACTGACACACGCTAACACCTTCAGGTAAGAACTTACAACTAACTTTACAAAAGCAAAATGCCATGAAAAACCATCCATCAGATCGTTTCAAGCAAGTCTAATATAAATTCCTCTGAAGTAAAGAGCTGTGATGCTGCTGGTTCCAGGCCTTCCAATCCAGAATGCGGTAAGACCATTTTTTAAAAGCTTTGACTTAAAGAAAATTCATGATCAGAAAAAGAGGGGTACATTTATGCCATAAGTTGTTCTGTATTTTTACTTCTGTATATTTTCACTCTTGGCAGTGATAGTGGAAAGCCAGTAGAAGAACCTAACCTCACGACTGAATACTAGGAGTAATATAAGATATATGGGGGAAAAACCCACACCGTGACGTCCTTATGCTATTCTTTTTTCTAGTAGAAAAATATTTTAACAGTTAACAGATCAAAATTCCTTGCTTGTAGTTTACTACTAGTAATTTGAGTCACTGATGATAAAAAAAAAAGGTCAAACCTGAGTAATTAAGTAGCTAGCTACAGTAGGAGTATACTCAAAAGATTTTTCTGTAGAAGAATCCTTTACTGAAACTGAATAGTTTTAAGATTCTTTCTCATGTTCGTCCACATTTACATTTAGTTCCAACGAGAAAGAGTTTATTAGATAGAATTTGTTGTAATCTAGTAGGGAATGTCTTACAAAATTGCCGTTTAATAATTCTTATCTGGATGGTGTTTTCAGTGGAATTTTGTGTTGTGTGGCCAACAACAACACATGATATAAAGAACATGAATCATCTCAATTTAGTCTTTCAGGCACTCCACACTGATAACAAGTACACTGAAATAAATGCTAATAAGTAAAGTTTAATTAGTTTATTCTTGTCACAAAGACTCTTGAGATCCTGGAGTAAAAAGCATTTAGGGCTACATCCAAGAAAAGAAATAAGGCAGAATTTAGGTGCGTATGTTAAATGTTGTGTGACTGGGAGCCTGAGAAACTCTGACCAGATGCTCCCGGACTCTGCAGGTACAGATGCCATAATTCATGACATTAAAACTACCTGAAATCTCTCTGCTTCTCTGTACGTAAAACAGCATCCCATACTGGAGTTTCACAGCAGAGTGGCTTTGGTGATGAAGGCAGCCTGGGAAGTTTCTTCTCTGCACTTCCATCTGCTCATTCCTCACCCTAAAAAAATATGCCATCCCTTCAGTTGTAAAAATACAACTGTTCATTTGGCTTCATCGCAAGTAGATCTCTGAATGACCCAGACCAAAAATGCCTCCCCGCTTCCGCCCTCTTTCCCATTTTAAAAGGTTATTTTTAATCTGGGCCACTTCAGTGATTCAGTCTTCCGCACAATCCTACAAACACTTGAAGTGTCGGGGCTGGGCGAGGAGCAGGCTGTGGCACGGGGCAGGAGCCAGTGACTGGGCTGGAGAGGCAGCCTAAATCAGCCTCACAGCTGCAGCCAGGATACCAGGACACTCCAGCTACGACCCTGACAGCGCTACACAGCCTGGCACATACCACGTGCCCCAACCTGGATGAGTCCACAAAATAAGCATGCTTTTGCCTAAAGCATTCACAGGGTAGGTGGAAGACTTGGGTTCCTCCCCCTTCCCGAATAAAGTGTTGAAACCTACTATCCTTCACTTCCCAAAGAAGAACACCCTAACCAGGAGTGGGAGTCCTGGTCCTCTGCAGAAAGCAGTTCTGGGGCCATTCAGCCACGAGTAAGAGATGGAACAGCAAGGGAAATGTGACGCCGTACTCAGGTAGCTAAGTTCACTCATTTGCAAAGACAGGGGAATTCACATACATCATGGGTGATGCAATGAGTATAGGCCTTCCACAAGAAAAAGAGTCGCTGTACTTTAGATGAGAATGTACAATACCACTTGAATCTTTCTGATACTTAAAAAAAAAGTATTACAGGATTGCAATGCTATTAAACCTTCCGAATGAGTAGTCAGAAGCGGTTTTTCTTTCCTCTGTCTCTCTACTCCCCTCACCAGCACTGCTCTCCACAACTGATCTAATCTTGCTGGAGCCCTGGGATATATATTTAAGGGATTCTATCTCGGGGTTGTTAAGTACAAGATGGTACCAGCAGAGCGGCAAGTTGTCTTCTTTCCCCACCCCTCTGGGCGCTGCACCTTTCACATTGCAATCCCTTCTTCCACTCATCTCCCAAGACTCACCCAGCTGCACTGCACAGTGGCCAGACAAAGGAAAGGTCTGCCTCCAGCCTCTCCTCTTCTTCACCCCCCTGGGGAACACGATCAAGAGGGGAAAAGGCACAGAACCAAGTGCTCCAATGATGTCAAGGTACTAAGGCAGCACTGGCACCCAATGCTTTCAGTAGCATTGGGTATATTGCAGTATTACCACAGTATCACCACATCACCCTTAAAGTGTGTGAGGATAACCTTTTTGTTGGAATATAGGTGACTCAGGATATTGCTGCATCTAACCATAAATGAATTGAGAAATGCAACAGAAAATGCAATGGCCTCAGTTCAAAGCTACCTTATGTGTGGATTTGGGTCTCGATGATTTCTATGCTTATTAACTACCGGTTAGCTACTACAGTTATTTTTTTTCTTCCCCTCTCTGCACCCAGCTGCCCCGCAGGGATGTGCTGCAAAAGTCATCTTGGTTTATTGAGACCTCAAAACCTCTTCTGACAGTGTTATGATTTTCTATACAGTCATGCCAAAGGGCACAGAGTTGGAAGTCATGGATTCTATGCCAGAAAAATCAACATGTTTATGCAGCTGCATATTATCCCCATTTAGTGACAAGAACAATAAGTCATCAACTTGCTATAGAGTGTGGTAAGCTGCTTATTCCTGGAGCTTACTGGAAATACTCAAGACACTGCATGGTAAAATGTTTGACGTGGTGATTAAAAATTAGAAGTCATTCTGACACTATCAATGTCATTTTCAATAAATATCTCAAATTCTGTAATGTTATATCAATCTTTCCTGAGTAGAACCAGATGGAAAGATGGGTCTTTTTTCCTTCTCCCTTTTTATTTTCTGCTTGGAAGGGAAAAAATGCAACTAATCCCCAGTGGATAAACTGACAAACGGGAGAGCTATAATCTACCTCCAAGCAGCACAATGAATTGGCATCTGAATGCTTTTGCTTTGCCATACATCTGGAGTTTAACTTTGGGGAAACTCTGTCATGAGCTAATTGACTTGATTGTGTTTTAATTAAATGAAAGGAAAAAGCTGAAGTTCAAATGTAGGCGGCTGAATGGTAGTTTCCATATGGAACTGCCAATATTGCAAAATGTTAATTGGACCTCCTGCTGGCGATGAGCTAAACAGGCTGGGTAGCGGCTACTTCAGAGGGATGCTGGCTGCTGCCTTGAAACAGCCAGAGGGGATCTCCTGGGATAACCACGGCAGGAATGGATACGACTGCCTGAATGCCTCCAGGTTTCTGCAAGGATACACGCAAGAACGCCTTTCAGGTTGTCAGAGTCACGCGTGGACCGGCAGTGCCAAAGTCCAGAAAGGGCTTCAGGAGGCTGAACCCCGTAACTCCCGTCTCACCACAAGGAAAATGTTACCTCGCTGCAGGAAGTCAAACACTGCAAGGGGTGGAAAATTCAGCTTTGTTACCATCTGGAGACAAAAGGCCATACTCTGCTCTGCCCCTGTGATCAGTCCCTGCCTAAGCTCTGCAAAAAGCACAGGTGCTGTACGCAGGTACTTACAAGGAAAGCAGGGGGGCCTACGCTCCCCCTGGAAGCGACAGCACAGATGCCCAGGGCTCCACTTTTCAGACAAAAAGCCACGTGGCTCAGAGGGACACCCAGCCACACTGTTCTCTTCTATAGTGCGCAGAAGAGGAACATGAGCAAAGTCCCAAGCAATGGTGCTGCCTCCCACATGCATTTATTCTAGTTCTCGCTCTCTCACCTGTACACCTGGGATAAACTTGCGCAGAGCCTGGAAGAGCTTGTTTAGCTTTCTGTCTCTCAGGTAGGAAGCCCTCATCCTGCAAGGCACTGGTCCCCAGCAAGCGAGGAGGGGACCTTACCTTGGCTTCCTACTACCTTACACAAGAAACAGTAAATAAAACAGTGTTAACTATAGGACTTGAGATGTGCTTGCTGCTTCACTGGGGTAAAGCACAAAGGATCTCTTTGCTTTAGGGTTACCTTAAGTGCTGCTCTTTTTTCTGGTCACAATAACCACATCAGCTTAAGAGCTGTTGGTTGTTTTGTTGAGTTACAGGCTATCACACTATGACGTTATCTACCACTGGTCATCTCTTGCTAATGCAGCCCAAATGCTGATAACGCACTTGTAACATGCAGCGTCCGAGTTACTTCACGGTATAGTTTTCACTCCCATTGGGTTAATGCTACAGAAAAAAAGCAAAGTTATGGTTGTAGGGCACTCTGTAGTGATACTGGAAATACCACAGGCAATACAGCTAGTCAGGGCTACCCAGCCTAACCAAATCACACTTCTCATGCAGGAACCTGTGCAGAGCTCTTCTGCTACACCTACACTGCCATGTGAGCTGGGGGGGCCTACACTGCATTAAGCGCTGCAGTTATACCTCTATGATCACACCACCTCTCTTCTCATCTGTTTCTTGTGTCAAAACACCCTAGGGGTTTGCTTAAGGTCTGAATAAAAACAAGGACCTGACCTTATGCTTGCAATATGCCCACAAGCATGTGTTTGCAAATTAATTATTTACATTTTAGCATCATGCAGTCCTTACTAGAACACCTGCACAACTTCCTCCTCCTCTTCAACAAAATGTTTAACTTCCATCCTTTCAGCTTCCTATGAAAGGAATAAGCAAATGCTTAGCAATCCCTTTATACAGGTTTGAAAGCGATCTGGCCAAAAATCTTGATATCTCCTCTCTGAGCTGAGCACAGCTGGCTCCAACTAGAAGAAAAGGGATCATGGGTTTAATGCAGGCTGCTTATTCCTTTTTTCTCAACCCTAATACTTGAGCGAAAAGCAGCAAATAGAAAACTTCCATTCAGTTACATTTTCCAGATATCTGAAACATCAGGTCAAAGGTCAAATTCTGGATCCAAGCAACTTCTCCACAAAAACGGGGGGGGGGGGGGGGGGGGGGGG
>NW_010972886.1:145098-165727 GCF_000737465.1 Haliaeetus leucocephalus
AAAGAGAGGGGGGGGGGGGGGGGGATCCAGGCACAGTAACGGAGATGTGGGAGGACAGAAAAAAGAACAACTAAAAGCAGTGTACATAAAAGAGCAACCAAACTACTTTGAACAGCTGAGGATAGAAGATTAATGCTTCTTGTGTCAGAATATTAAGGGATAAATCTCCTTGGAGTACAATGGTCTACATTTCTATTTATAGTTTAAAAATCTTTTTGGATAATTTTGTAATTCCACCTAAGAGTAAGCTGCACGTACTCATCTCGTTAAATTCTGTAATGATATTTTTAAAATGTCACATCTGAAAACCAGAACTGCAGAACTGAAAATATTTCCTTACTGACTTTTCTTGGTATAGCCTTAGTATGCAGGAGAAAAATAACTATAATAAGTTTACAACAAATATTTTTAGCTACAGGCAAGTGGTAAGACTTCCCAGCAGATATTGGCTAGAAGTGTGAAATAAATTGAAGCGAGCATGCGGCCCCTCTCCTGCATGGTAATAAACAGGAATTAAAAGAAAACATATTTGCAGTAATTAATAGGTATGTAATACTGATGCTGAGATAAAACCAGGCAAGGCGTGTCACAGGGAAGCCTATGGCCCCATTCCCACTTCTCCAGCTATTGGCAAAGTTACTTTCCATCTGCCCCAAAGGGCCAGGAGCCCTCGGATGGCCCGTCCTAGCAGCAGCAGCAGCACCCACTGAGGCAAGGCAAGGTAGGGGATGGTCCCCGGTGCCGGCTCATCCCGACAAGAGAGCCGAGGCAATCAGTACGCCATGTTGCTGCCCTACTGGAACGTCCCATCCCTGGTGTTCCCAGAAACTTGACGAGAAACACAGTCCCCAGGAATTTGAGGAAAAGAAAACTGAAGGATGCAAGGCGAACGCAAACCTTGTCATCTAGTGCAAACTCTGCTGAGCAGCCCCCCTGCCATCAGGCTGCTAACTCCCAGGCAGGTCTAGATGCTGATCTGTGACCCCTCTTACGAGCTGGTTTGCCTTCAGAGAGTGAACCAGCATGCCCTCAGATGGCCCTAGCTACTCGCTCTCTGAGCTGAGTCAAAAACCTAGCAAAAACAGTCGCAGCACGGCTAAAGTTACTCTGGGCTGTTTCTAGCTCCTCTCCGTACCTAAGCAAAAGCAAGCTTGGGGCTGCTTCAGGTCTCAGCTGGCCTGCTCCTCTGGAAGCATGCATCATCCCGAGGGAGGGCTTTTCTCCGCCAACAACTTGCCTACCCTGCAGCACTGGCCAAAGGACCCCGCTGCCGATCACTCTCTGACACCTTTTGGCCATTCCCTCAGGGTACCTGGAAAGACAGAGACGTTTCCCTGAAGCTCGCTGGATGTGTCCCCAGAAACCATCACTGCTTCGGTGGCGGCAGCATGCAGGTACAGCTTGAAAGAGATGCTGCCCATACAAGCAGGTTCCTGGTCATCTCAACCTGTGTTTTCACACCCCCATGATAGAAACATCAGCTGAACCACCAACCGTGCTCGTGACCGTTTGTGAGGCTGCACTTTATCACTGCACCAAGCCAGAAGAAAAATAACCTTTTGCCTAGGCTTTTAAAACCGAGTCAGTTCCTACTACTGACACAGGAGGGTCAGGCAAACAGTTTTGGTGACCAGGCTGAGCTGGGTGGTGTGCTGGGGAGCTGGGGCATGAACAGAACGGGACGTGATGGGGGAGAAGTTTGGGAAGAGGTGGAAGACTTCTGCCACAAAGCCAGCACCTGAGCTCCCTGCCAGCGGGTGCGAGAGCTGCTCTTCAGAGCAGCACACCCTGACCCCTTCACCACATCCAACGCTGAAGCAACGACCGCCTGAAGTGCTAACACCATTAGCTGCTTTCCTCTTCCACATGAAGGAAGCTGGGGAAGGAGGTACGCATCTCTCCTCCCCTCCCCACCCCACCCCATCCTATTCCATCCCACCAGAACTCATGTCAGACCACCCAGCACCCTTGCTAAATACAATTCTGTGTGAACATTACACATGTGCTTCTCCCTTTCTTATTACTGTCTTTAACCGAATCTTTCACAATTAACATGTTTATACATCTGAGAGCAGGTTTGGTTTTGTGGGCTCCCATCCGACGCTTCCTCACACTTAAGTACTATAACACAGAGCTCTTGATCTACAAATAACAGAACATTTATGTACAAAAAACCTTAGGAGCAATTTGATCAGTCATGTAATCAAATCCCCCATTTAGGACAGCGCAGAGCTTGCTGTGCTGCCTTTTAAAAGCTACATTTTCTTTTATACTGGCACCACTTCAACACCTTTTTTCTAGTACAGGAAACAGCATATTGCACTTGTCCAAATGTGTGTAAGTCAAACCCGAAGCAAATAGTTTCTTTTTGCGACCCTGTTGGCTTCAGAACCCTGCCAGGGAGGTCAAGGACACTTTTAAATCCAACCAGCAAATTTCTGAATGTTGCTGTCATTGCAAATGTTTGCACAAGCTATTAGCTCTGCAGTCTTTGTAGAGAAAACGGTGTTTATTTTTAAGTTCAGTTTTTAGCTGCCTTTAAAATGTTTGTCTTTGTTGCTAGATACCAGCTTGGATAAACAATAACAATAAAACTCCAACACGCTCAGAAGAAACTATTAACGATTAAACACAGTTCCTCTCAGTCAAAATGCCCATTTGTCAACTCTAAAACCACAGCTTGTAAAAATTGTTCATATCGGCTCTGTACCTATAACATCACAATTCTGAATACAGTCTAAGTCATCTTCTTTGCTATGAGGAAACGGGAGTTGCCAAGTGGCAGCTGACTTTTATTCCGCATCATGTTTCATTACTCTCTCCGTCCCCGGCTGCACAGCAAACAGCTGTTTTATTCCCTGTATCTTGATCTTTATTAGGGCCAGGGTGGGGAAAATCAGGCACAAGCTGACATATTTGTCAGCCCAGCTGCTCTTCCTTTGCCAGTTTAAACTCGGACGCTCAGGGGCATGTTCATGTAAAAGGACAGGTCTGTGTGCAAGTTGTGATGGGATTCAGTTATACTTTAAGAACGAGCATGTTCCCTTTCCTACACAATCAAGAAATAGTAATTCCATCAAGCAAGCTAGTGGCACCGTAAATCGCTACAGCAAAACCCAGTGGAATTATAGTACTATCTTTAGGTAGATTTGAAGGCTGTATTCAGACACATTTTGGACTTCATTTTTTTCCATGGAATCAGTGTTTATGGAAGCGAGGCGTGGATAACCAAAAAACTTTGGCTGGAACAAACTGCAAATGAGAAAGCTGCTCCCCTTCGGCTCATTGCCCGGGGATGCTGTGCCGGGAGACCGCCCTGCTTGCAGCGCGCCCCGGGGGTGCAGACGCTCATGGAGGTGGGGTTGGAAACCAGGATCCCACTTCCCTGTGGGAGAGCCAGCAGGGCTCTCCTTTTAGGGCCAGGCATCAGCCCAGGACTAACCAAAGCATCAAGTCCTCCTGGGAGGGAAAAGGGCTAAAGAAAAGGGCTTGGTGAGCCCTTGGATGGGGAGATGTCGTCTTGCTGTCAGAGGAGGCACTGAGAATATTCTCGGCTCTTCCAGCAGATTCTTCCCTTCAGGAAACAACTACTCTGTAAGAGCATCATCAGCATGAGAGATACATAATTGATACCTTCATTTCCCCACTTGCTTGTTTCATGCTGTACTTGAGGTCCCCACTTCTCCTCTGCTCTCAGTTAATAATGAATGACTGTATTATTGCGCTGCTTAAGACGACTGGTCATAGATCAGGACCTCTTTGTGACAAGAGCTGTACAAACAAAAACCATAAAGACCATTCTTGCTCCAGCTCTAAGTATAAAATGGAAGAGAACAGCTTGAACAACAGATTTCAGATTTTTCATTGCCAGCTGCTCAGCTGTTGCATTTTTAAGATTTTTTAGCTATCCAAAAGTCCATATGATTTTGTTTGCAGCATGTCCTTTTCTAACACCTCTCTCATTCAGACATTGGCACTGAGCAATCATAAAATATATCTTTGTCATCTGTAGGCTAAAATAAAATGCCAGCTTGAACTTCTATGTGCCAGTTTAAACTGAATTTTTAGCTGGAGCTGGATGAGCGAGTATCCCTCGAGCTGGAAAGCAGCTACTCACAGAAGAAACACCAGACGCCATCTTCTCCCCGCCAATGCATTTCAGCGCTATACTATCACAGAGCCTAACAATATTCATTCGGTACTTAGCTTCAGCACACATCATTAATAAGAGTTTCAAACGGTGCCAGAGGTGATGCCTGTTTGCCTGGCGGGGGGATCTGAGCCCACCCAGCTATCTCAGGACGCACCACTGCACTGCTGTCTGGGAACACATTTCCTTTCCCTTTCCTACTGACCCAGACACAGTTAGGAGTTAGCAGTCATTGTAGCCCAATGAGAAATTTTAAGTCTTCAGTTACCATTAAGATGTATTCAAGCCTGTCCTGAATCAGATAATACATTGATTTATTTACATTGTACAAAACCCAATACAGACATCAAGAATCATTTAGCCTACTTTAGCCAGACTAATGCTGACAGAGGTCACTCCTGCTGTATGGAATGACACACTTCACTGTATTTTGTATTTTCTTAAAAGACTTTCTTTAAATCCTTAAAAAAAACCAGTTTTCATTAAAATCCTTTTTTTTATTATTCCTTACAACTGCAGAGGTAAACCAGGCTACATGACTCTTGAGTAATTACAAGCCAGAATAGAAACTAAAACAGCAAAATGGTTTACTTTAAAAACTGAATGAAATTGAAGTCGTTCTCATAATTATTAGGATTTCATGATTACTCAAGTTCTGTGGTATCTTTGTGAGTGCCATGACCATGCTGATACAGATGAACTGAACACAAAAGCCGTCTTTAGCTTATGCTTAAAAGTGCCATAGTAAGAACTTGATTAAAAAAAAAGGTGGTGCAAAAAGCCCGAATAGGACTGGCAAGCCCTGCACCTATTGCTGGCAACTCTAACCAGCATTGGAAGTTCAAAATACTCCCAAGTAAAGTATGTACAGCATCAGGGTTCACCAAATTCATCTTTGGCTTTATTTAAGCTCTGTAAAGTTTTCTTTTTTAAACTACTACCAAATGTTTTCCTAGAGAGGGAACATTATGTGACAGAGCACTTGCCTGTTTCCAGCAGTCCCTGGGAAAGCGAGCCATCCCTTAGGAAAGCCCACAGGAATACTTCAGAAATTCCTGCTGGCAGTTTTTGCCTGTTCCGACTGTTTCTCGTGCTCTTATCCTGGGCTTTCTGCAACTCACCCAGCAGCTGATGCACCCAACAAGGGAGAGAAAGGGCTATTTATCTGCTCATTTAATAATGAATCGATATGTGGACAGTCTCCCACAAAGAACGAGCAAATGCCAAGTTTCCACTGGTGGTCTTTCCATGCGGGTCTTTCTCCAAGTGTCTGCCCAGAGGTGGGCAGCCCGACCGGGCAGCCAGGGCTTGCTTGGGTCCCTGCTCAGTGGCCCCCAAAACAGCGTCGCTGCAGGGATCCAAGGAGGGAACAGAAAGCAGAGAGCCCGCAGATGATGGATGCTCTCACCCCCACGCCAGTGGGCTGCAGCTCTGGGCCGGCAACCAGGGGTCGAACCTAGTCCCCGTGCACTTCTGCAAGACCCGTCTTTGCAGCCATCCCCCCAGCACTGCTACTGCTGCCTGGTTTGAAGCCTGTTCAGCTCCAACCTCGACCAGAGGCCCTCCTGCAGCCTCCGGCAATTTACCTCCCTCAGAAAATACCTCCTGGAAAATTCTCTTTGCCATGAACGAAGCTGAACAAAGCTGTCGCGTAACTCCATCTCCAGCGAAACACGCTTTGTGTAAGAGCAGGTTTTGAAATAGAAAGAGGTTAATAATTATTCTTTAAAAGAGAGCCTTCAAGCAGCTTACAAACAAATGACGGCAACTTTCCCAAGCTTAGGGGAGTGGTTGTGACATTTTGGAAATGAAAAGAAGTGATAAAGAGTTCAGTCACTTTTCTTGCCTTGAAAAAGGTTTATAATTTTCCCTAAACCATTCTTGCAAACATTCAAGCACTTGGCACACGTATTCAACATTTTTAGACCCTGCCCTCACTTTTCACCCTAGCTGGATGCCAAGCTCCCGGAGGGAGCGGCAATTTTCGCACCAGGAGGGACCCAAAAAGGGACCGGCGCATCACATTGCGCAGGTCCTGCCCCCAACGGGCATTGCCTGCATGTGGCAGCTGCTGAACCGATGGCAGCCCAACATAGCGGGCCAGTCTTCTCCCTTACAAGCAGAAGGTACAGAAGGACATCGCTGGCTAGTCATACTGAACTTTCACATGCAGCGCTCACCCGAGCAAAGGTATTTCAGGGAAAACCCTGAAACCGTGATGAAAACATGTAGAAGCCACATAAGTAAAATTGAAGACTTCTGTATTTGGTACGAGATTTTCTGTGTATCAATACAGATGTATAATACAAGGAATGTAGGTAAGCACAACAGGTTGAAAAAATTGCTAGAAAAGCATCGTTAACCTTCACTGAATATTTTCTTGTTCTAGAAAGAATAAACTTAAATTAAAACCAATTGCTAACTGGCTCTTTTTTTTAAACTCCTGTCTAAGATCAAGAACAATGTACTCAACTTGAACAGCAGAGGTATGCATGATGTAACTAACTCAAAGTTGTTTTGGCAAACCTTATGACACTTCATGCTTTTATGAACAGCGGTCATTGGAAACCAGTTCTATAAGAATTTTCACTTAAACCAAGACTCTTCAGTTTGATGTTTGTGGACACGTATGTGGCCCCTATCAACAGGGCCGTATGTCACCTTGGCATTTAAAGACTGCCCTATAGGGTTCGGACAGGCATTGGCATGAGGAGGAGCAGTCCGGCCGAGCACCCAGCCGGTGACCCACTGTAAGTCAGCCCCTGCCAGAGTGGCTTGGCAATGCTGGAGCAGCCTACTGAAGGGTAGGGTCCACGGATTGAGTCAGGGTCCTGAGGAAAACGTCATCCTATTCCAGGTAACACCAGCTCTGAAGAGGGTGAAGAATCTTCAGATGTTGCCTCGAAGCTTCCAGTCCAAACAGCCTCCTTCCCACCGAGCTCCACCACCGACACTGCCTTGCTGCTCCAGTCAGCCCCTACACTAACTTTAACCTTCTGCCTTTTAACCCACTTGGGAATCAAAGGTTTGAGTGGGCTTTCAATTATCTTTCATCCCAACACAGAATTCTAAGGTATAATTGCATTTTGGGGGAAGTTTAGTTTTGAGAAAAATTAAGAAAAAAGTAATGCATTACTATAGCACATATGTTTTCTTCACACTCAGAAGACGACAAGACTGTATCTTAATTCACTCCTGTGTTAGGAATACCATGGTTTATCACTAATACTGCACACTTTCATGTAGAGCAGGGCCACAGCGAGGGCCGGAGGAAGACCAGGCGCCGGTGGCCAGGCATGGCCCCCCGGCAGGGGTGCAGAGCGACCCCCAGCTGCGGCTCACAGGGGTGTGCGGGGTGTGTGTCCCCCACAGCTGGGCTCACGGGGGTGTGTGGTGTGTGTGTCCCTGAGCTGGGCTCATGGGGGGGGGGTGTGTCCCCAGCTGCAGCTCACGGGGGGGGGCAGTGTCCGTGTCCTCCCCCAGCCATGGCAGCACCCCCAGATCAGCACTCGCTCCCCGGGGAGGCAGCTGACAGTGGGAAAACACAAATACGAAATATAAAGTGGCTCTTGCTATTTCTGAAGAGGAAAGCTCCTCATTACCATAACTCCGGATTCCATGGCCCTACAGGCTGGCTTTTGGAAATGACCCTTGCCTCCACATAATATTTTAACGAGCTGACCTATTTCACAACTAAGAGAAGCCAGAGCTTAAATCCAGAACTAAATGTACAGTAGCAGAATACTGTCCTTGGTGTGCTTTGTCTCTCAGTTTCTCTCATGTCCACTGACTTCATGTACCCATCCCCTCCAAATGCAAACAGTTCTCTTTGTCTAAACCCAGTTGCTGCTACCAGAGCTCTGGCTTCTCTGTTTCAATTGATAAGAGACGAGAAATATTTTGAAACATTATCACAGTTTTCTTGAAAATTATGCTATGGAAATTTACAGCAAAATATAATATAAACCATCATCCGATGCTAAAAACTTTTGCAAGTGTATAGGTGACTGAAAACATATGTGTATCTCCCAGTGGGATTTCAACCATAACTCTTGGGTTAGAAAAAAAAGTTCCTGTAAATACATCAGAAAACCCCCATCAATACAATACCAACAATCACTGCACTGAGATATACTAATGGCTGGCTTTCTCATGTAACTTCATAGCAAGCTGCTGGGCTAAAGAGGGCTACTGGCCATCCTCATAAAAGATTTTTCAGTTTGCCACCCACCTCCTTAAAGGGTCATCTCTTGCACCAACTCAGCACTACATAAACTTCCCCCCCTTCTCTCACCCCAAACACACTCCTTTTTTTTTCACCCCTCAAGAATGACGTTCTTTTCTTTGTCTCAAAACTTTTGCTACCACTGCATATGTGGAAAAAAAAAAAAGTCAAAAAATGGTAGGTGCAAAGACTGAATTATAAAGAAATACACACAGTAGGTGCAAAGACCGAATTATAAAGAAATACACACAGTAAGGCAATATAAACCTCTCCAGAGTTGCAAGTTTTCCCTGCACTGACATCTGGGCATGCAAGTAATCGCTTAAACCAGAAAGAATGGGCTCCATGCTGATATTTTTTTTATGAGATTGAACTGCCTGGTATTTATTTGTTTTTAAGAAATGGCTAATTTAATTAGCAGCACTGCGTCTGTTCTTCCTCCACTCTCCCCTCACTCTTATATGCAATTTACTGCATAAAGAGTAAAAAAAAGTTAAACTGAAAGAAAGAAATGTCTGGCCCCATATATATAGAGGGTGTATGAATTCTTAGGGGTTTAAAAAACAACTGTTCTGTGCCACCAGACACCTCTGTGCCGATGAGAAGACACTGGTGCTCATTTCTGCCCTGCTGGTATATATCCCCCAAAAGAAGCCCTCAGGGAAAAACGAGGTTGCCAAACATCCTCAACAGTAGCATTCCCACCCAGGGACTGTCAGGGTGTAACGATGTTATCTGCTAAAACACAGGCAGGCAGGGTCTGAGGAGGCTGCTCCCCTTGAAAAGCTAAAGGAAGAGTTAGCTACAGCAGCACGTTAACTTGCTAGCTGTCTTCAGCTGTATTCATTCCTCCACCACGGTGACCACAGTGAACTCACTTAATGAAGGACTTGAATTTTTTTTTTTTTGTACATCTCATGTTCAGTGGATGTTTCTTGCAATGTTTTTCTTCTATGGTTGAGGAAACCCTGAATGCACTGTAGGCTGAGCAACAGAGGGAGAGAGATGTTTTCTCTACAAACAGATCCCTTCAGGCTGGCTGGTTGAAAGGTACAAACACAAAAATCCACAGCCTGACTTCGGTCATTTGTGCTCACTTAGTTCCTTGATCTATGGCTTTCAGGTCTGGCATGCTCCATCTGTAGGGAGGCGAGGGGATGACAATATTTAATTATCACACCAGACCATTCTCAGGACTGATTAATGCTCATGGAAGAGTTCAGAGTTGGGAGACACACACCCTTCCAGATCATGCCAGGGTGATAAGCTGTGGCCTTTATTCTTGCCCACTAACGGATTTTGCTGAATTTGCACTCAAGCAGCTGCAAAAGGCTCGCACCTTAGCAGGGCCAAGCTGAGGAAGAGGTAACTTCTGTCCAAGGGAAGGTAAGCGTCTGTGGGTGCATCTTCAGTCACTGCAGCCATTTCCAGACTAATAATCAGTCTATGCATCAGATACAGTGTGCACTGCCATACATCAACTTTTGTGTCCAGCTTCTCCTGCTAACTAGAAAAACCTGCAAAGTCCCAAACCTTTGCTTAATGGTTTAAAATACATTGAAAATAATGCTTAGCTTTTGGATGCTTTCTAGTGGCCTAGCTCTGTATTCTCAAGGTTTTTTTCATCTTTCATGGATGACAGCTAGAAAGGCACATTCTTTTTCCCCCCTTCTTCTGCTTTCAAAAAGATGTGATCCTAGAGATCCAATACTGACATTAAATATTCTTCTCTTCAACACATTTTTTTAAATGCATTTCAAACTAAGCTACAGAGTTTCCAGGTGCAGTAAATGCTTCAGAAGCAAACTGTTTGTCTTGCTGGGTCTGGCTGAAATATGCCCTCCTCCTCTTCTCCCCCCTTGCTTCCAGTAGTGACGGGAAAATTAAATCAGCAGGAGGAGCAGTGCCAGAGGGGAGTTAAGAGAGAGGTGTTGCTCTAAGTGTCCAAGATACTTGCTTTTTCAGTTTCAGGTCTCTGTGAATTCCCCCAAACTTTTCCAACAAAAACTTTCATCCTGTCTTCAGAATCATGTTCACTCTATAACATGACACAGTCACATGATGGTATAGTCCAACAAAAGGCTTTAAAAGCCAAGCGTCATGGTCACGTAGTTTCTGCAATGCTTTGTAGTTAACATCTCGCTCTTTCTCGTGCTGGCTCATGTTCTGCTACTCTCTATGAATTTCTCCTCCAACTAAAGTATAGACCATTTTTCACTTCTGCTTGGTCCTTGTCCAGCTCTTGACAAGCTGGCTTTATCCACAGTCTTAGTGGTCCATTTTATTGTTCACTCCCTCGCACAGACACAGTCTCTTTCATGTCTCACCATCATGTCTTATATATTTCTTCCATACCCGATTTCCATGCGTCAAAAGCAGCAATATTCAAGCAAGAAACAATAGCATCTTCTTCCCAAGACATCGCATCTGGTATCTTCTTATAAGAGTCAGACCAGCCTTCTAAAACTTTTCATTTCAAGAATTTAAGCACAGGGACTACTCTGCAATTAGTGCAATTGTTTTAAATCACGTACAGATTTTTAATACTAATTATTAATACTAAAATTTTCCTTCTTTTTGTCAGTCAATTGAACAATTCGTTGGAAGAGGAGAACAATGCATGGTGGTATAATGTGCAGGACAAGAAAACCACTACACCCTTCTCTGTATCAACATAAAAGAGGCCAGATTAGCAGTGCACTAGAACACTGCTTCACATTTTCAGAACAAGAATATTCTTGGCATCTGTGCCAAAACCAACACTTCCTTCCCCTCAGAAATGCAATAAATCTATAAAACTCCAAGAAACAAACCAGTAATCTTTGGACATATTGAATGAATTTACAGGAAAGGAAATGCACAGCCAGTTTTGAATTATTACCAATGAAATAAATTATAACACATTATATATGTATAATTTAAACATGCCCAATTTCTTGGCAATGAACTGTTTGGGGTTTTTTCCTCCTTGTAAAGACAGCTAGTATCTAAAAATCATTTCCCACCAGCTTACAACAACTTTAAGTGGTTACGTGAGTCAAACTGCTTGACACTATCCCACTGAATCTGTGTTTCATAAGCACGCAATGAAAGTGTCATTTCTTTGTTGACTCATCCAGTATCTGGGGGAAAAAAAGAGAAGAAAAAAGCCCACAGGAGATTAGTTTTCAGCCTGGGTGACTTTATATTGCTTGTTATGACATAAATGCTTCAGGTAAGTTGATCTCTGGGGGTTATAAGCAAGAAGAGCAAGTCACAAACTGGACCGTCCCTCACTATTCGCAGTCGCACCACATTTTTAACTCAGGACGCTGCTGCACTGGTGAACTTCACTGGTTTGGTGCCCGAGTATTACAAATCTCTGTGACTCCCTTAGACAGTAGTGGTGGGAGATCTACAAGCCACATTGAGGCTTACCAGGGCCTTACGGGCAAATGCTGGCTAGGAGCGAGAATCTCAGGCATCTCGCTCCCTACAGTTTCTGCAAAAACTGACCTGGGGCACAGACGGACATAACCTAGGGCTACAGCATTGTGACTGTTCCATGAACTGCTATGCCTTTTGGCCTCCGTGCAACAGCACACCCTGACTTACACCGGTATCTGGGACACACCAGCAGAGACCGCAGTTTGCTGAGGATGCAGACACGGGCGCTGGCACATGGCACTGGCTTCCCAGCGCCTGGTTTGAGAAGGAAGATCACTGGTGCACCTGACTGCAGCGGGCTGAGCTGGAGTGCAAAGCCCAGCTCCCGTTGCTGTGGTTCGTTTCTTTAACGGGCCATCCTCTCCAGCGCCAAGGCGCCCTCCTGTGAAGTTTCCTGGGCATTCAGACCCAATTTCACTCATGACAAGTGCTATTTTACCTAGTTCAGCTGGCAACCAAACAGAAGTTGGGATCCGAACTGCTTTCTGTTGCCTGCCCTTGCTCTGCAGCCATGCAGGTAGAAGGCATGGAGAAGAGCCCTGCCTTCTTCAGCAGAAAAGGTCAAGCAAAATGACAATAATTTTAGTGTGCATCAACAAAGTTCAGGGTTGCAAACCCCAGAAATACAATCAGGGGTGACAAATCCCCAGTCAAGAGTTAATTTTCTGAGCTGAAGCTTCAAGCATTAAAAAGAAAAATTCTTAAGCCTGAAAAAGAGTCCCCGTGAGCCTCTAAGTCTTGTCAGCAATGGTTTAAGTTGAAAATGTAAATTATATGATCGCAGTGAAAACATCAAGTTTCATGGTCTATCACAGTTATTCTAACTGTGCAAATTACCTAGTTAGCTTAAATCAATAAACATTAGAGACTGTCCATATTTCTCATGAATTGTTTCTAGACTATAAACTATGTGATTTGTTCACACAGAGCAGTAATACCCCAGGCTTAAAAGCTCAACCAGCATCTAAAGTCTCTCCACCATTCTTGGACTTTTACTGGGCAACACATTAAAACATTCAGATCCACAAAATACAGAAAGGATTAAATAACACTGAAATGAGGATGGTCCATCTACATGACTAGGATTTGCTGATGGTTTGGGCAGCTGGTCAGAGTGAAGACATCCTGCAACACTAATGAAAAAAGCACATTCTCAGGAGTGAGGGATGCAAGCTGGTCTTTGGGAACAGAACTGGTTTTGCTCGCATAGTTTCAAATGTTAGGACAGCTGTATCACAGTCTAACTCTGCTCGACAGAACATCACTCTAATTCATATGAAACCAAAGCAGGAATCAGAGAAAAAAGAAAAGGCAACATACCCCTTGCTGTTTACATCATTTCATATAAAACTTCATTTTCACAAAGCTATCACTGACACAGGATTCTGTACTAATCTCCAATCTGCCAAGTAACAAAGTGTTATCACAGTTTTGTAGTAATATATAGAAGAGTATTATCCAACACACACTTAGTTAACCCTTTATCAATACAAAATAGACAGCAAGTCATTATGTTCACATTTTTTTCTCATTTTACTTGCATGCAACCTGACAGCATACCCTAGACTTCCATACAATGATGGAGCAACCTAGATCCTCATTTCTCCCTAGCTTTTTTCCCCACATACACTGATCATCACAGCTGTTGAAAGCAGTGAGAGAACACAAAGGTAAATAAGACTTTCACTTTTGACAGAGACTTTATTTCCAAGTGCCTGAAAACCAAGGCAGGGACAGAAAAAATTAATTCCTATGCAGTGACCTTGTATAAAGCCTGCAAGAGACTCAAGTCTTAAATCAGATTTCCTAATAACGAGCCTCCATATGATGGACAGAGGTAATTGCATTGTCTGTGCAGATTGTTAGTCCAAACCACTCTGTGGACTACAAATAGGCAAGGTTAAATTGATTCACATACCGTAATATTTAAATCCAGAACAAAACAGGGGGAAAAAAAACAAACCCAAAAGGGAGGATGCCCAGCACTATTACCCATGTGACTCTGGTCAGAGACAGTGAGAAGAGAAAACAGTCCATCTTTACATCCTGCATCACCTGGATGTTCACAGTGACCTTCCTACCTAGTTCCTACTGAACCATTTCTACCATACAACACTATAGGAAATAGCACACTCTGGAGCCCCACTGTAATTTTACATTTGCCCCAAAATAGAGTTGACAGTCTAGGGGTTGTCGAGTTCACCTAAGAGGGGGACATAAATGACTCTGTTTCATTCTTTGCCTTTGATTTTGTTTGGGGGGCATAAAAAAAATAAATAAATAAACCTCACCGTCTGCCTACCTTCCCTGCTGATGGTTTGTACTCATATTTTCCTTCTCCTCCTTCTCTGGTTTTGCACGTATTTTTAACATCAGTATCGTTATATGCCTTGAAACCAGCCCTGACTGAAGGCTTCTCAGCAGCATTGGCAAAAACAGAATTCTGTCCCCTCAGGGACACAGACAAAAGTGAACTGCCTCCTTCCCCAACACACACCTACGCCCTGGCTGCTGTCTTAGCTGGGGCACCAGCAGCCCGCCTCGCTCTCTGGGATCTGCCAGGGGCAAACCAGACCAGAGCCACCCCTGCCTGTTATTAGAGACATTTTATTGTCACCAGCAAACCTCCTCTCTTTTTTTCTGCCCAGACTTACTCCAATGAAAATCCTTTCCTATCAGAAAAAGCACAGGATCGGGAATCCCCCTTATGTCAACTACAGAAGGCAATGAACGGACACTTCAGAAATGACTTCTTCATATGGGACTGAATGGCAGCTGGTTGGGGTATTTCTGTGGATCAGAATTATTTTTCTACTCACTGTTAAAATTTAAATACAATGGGCAGACATAAGTTCTGGAAGCAGGCTGTTCGCAGAAGTGTTTTTTAAAAATCCATCAGTGATTGACCTAACGCATTAAGTGCACTCTAGTTTTTTTAATCACCACATTATGTTTTAAAACAATAAACTACAGTGAAAACTAAATCCAAACCCAGCACTGATTCAGAATTATTTTTCAGCAATGTTACTGTGTCTTCAGTTTTTAAATCTCGAAAAGCATCAGTGTCCAAAATGAATAAAGGACAACTCCAAGTAGGTAAATAGATATAAAGAAAGATATAAATGTCCAAGTCTTTTCTGCTTTTAATAGGCAGGACTGTGATATGGTTCAAACACCGATGAGGACTTGGGAGCTCTTTGGTTTCCTCCCGGCTGTGTCTTGGGTGCTGTCCTGCTCAGTTTTCCCATTTAAATCAAGGAATATTATAGAATGGAATGGAAAGTGTTTTGAAATCTGTGACAGAAAACACCACCTAAGGACAAGGCAATATTACCCAGGAGCAGTAAGAAAGCTGAGGGTCTAGGAAGGAAGGACAACTGATCCACAGGGTGGCTGAGATCCAAGGGAGCGGGATCAGTTGTCAGTGGGGCTTAGCACAGGAGGAAACAAGGTCTCCTGTGAGCTTTTCATCTGGTGGAAGTAACGGGGTGGTCATCTGAGAAGACAACCCTACACAAACCCTGTCAGCCGGCGGGGCTCTGCCGCCCTGACCTCCCGGGAGCCAGCTCTCCTTCTCCTCGTGGCTCATGAGGAAGCTGATGATTAACACTGCGAACAGGTGATTAGCGGCTACCAAACGTCAGCGCATGAAGGCATCTCAGCCAGCATGCCTGACATGAAAGGTCACGTACCCTGGCAGCTAAATGAGGGAGAATTCCTGGTCATCCTCGAGGCAGCCTCGGAGCGAGAAGAGGCGAGACGCCCACCTGGGACCTTTGAGCACTAGGCCTTTATTTTGATGTACTCGTGTTCCTGTGGTTGACACGCGGTTCCTGTGGTGTGGCTGGTCCTCCGTGTCCTTACCAGATCTCTGCTCTCGGCCATGCCCCTTCGCAAAGGCTCAGGCTGCGACCTCCTCTGCAGTGAGTTACTGCCGCAGCCGAGGAGCTCGGTCTGCGCCAACCGGCAGCAACCGCTATGGCAGCGGGGGCACAGTTTTGCTCTGGCAGATTACAGAGTACATGGCACCACCCGTGAGCACGAAAATACATTTCTGGTTTACACACATGTTATATTTAAAAGTGTGTACATTTTTTTCTCTATAAATAGTGATTCATACCACTTGCTCACACTTGGACCTTCACCAACAGCACAAATCAGAATCATGGCTTCGGGTGCCGAGACCTACACTTTCAGCAGTTGCTACTACTTTTGATATTTCAGCTCAAGACACGCAAGGACCAACTTTTTAAAAGAGCTCTTGCAGTTCCCAATAGTAGCACGCAAATTTGTGGCTACCCATTCTGTCTGAAAACATGGGCTTTTTATGCCTTTGACCAGGTATCAAAAACATCCATTCCATCAGCCCAAAGTTTGGGGCAAACTGCCTACTTAATTAACCCAAACTCTGGAGCTGTCCCAACTGTAGCCCCATCTGACAACACTGGTAGGATGAGGAAAGAGTTTCCCCTGCTAAAGATCCACAAAAACTGAAAAGCTTTGGATGTAAATTTAGCAGCAACTGAAAAGAGAGTTCCCTTTACACTGTACTTATAATTCTTCCATAACTTACAAAAGCATAAAGAAGGGAAAAAAAGGAGCAGGATTCCCAGTGCAGTATTATGAGCCTTCAGCCTCAAAGCCCCCAACCAATTTAAACCTTGGAAAAAAATAAGGAAGATGAGGGTCCCTGTCCAGAACATCCTTTGTGGCTGTGGACAAGTCATTTAGGGCTTCACATCAAATGGGACTTGTCATTTCAGCTCAGTATCTCTGCTTTCCACTCCTTCAAGTGCACCAATAACTGAAATGACCAGCTAACAGGTGTGTTGCGAGTAGCTCACCGCCCCTGTAAATGGTTTGAGATGCCCTCCTGGAAAGTGCAATGATGTCAAAGCTCTTCCACTTTTGAAAGGATGAGAAGCTTGAGGAGAAAAAAACAACTTCATTTTTTTCCTCATTAAGAATTATTACTGTAAGGGCTTGTCAGCACATTCAGATTTGTAGTGGATTGAGTCAGGATGCGAATTTAAGTCTACGGCTGAGTACCTCCATGTCCAACTCCTCAGGAACAGAAGTGCTTGCTCCAGAACAGCACCCTCACTAATGCTCACAAGTAGCCACTACCCAAGAGCACTACTGGAGTAACTTCTCTTCCTAGACAAGTCCTGAAATTGCTGCACTGATAACCAATTAGTTTGTTTACCAACACCTAGAGGTGCTGAAACAAATATTAGCTTTCCATTTCATTTCAGGATTAAGATAAGGTTGCTAAGTTAATGCAATTACAGTTCCTCTGCACACACACAGGTGAAGCTGCTGTTTCCTTGTCAATGAACAGGAAATCCCATAAAGCCAAGAGAGAGAAAAAAGAGCAGTCTGAGAAACATGCTCACTTCTGACCTATGAGAATCATTTCACCGAGTGCCAAGGTCAACAAACAACAGGATCCTACCAGTGACTGCTTTCATCTCATGGGGGGAGCTGGGTGGGAAATGGTTTTCCTGTGCTGTCGAAGTACACTTTCATGTCCTTGAAAAAACTTTGGGTCTGTAATAGGATGAAACGCAAGCCTGACAATTTGTGCTCTGTTTCTGTAAAACGTATACAACAAGAGGAACTCCCACCCACCCCAGAGCAAACAGGCCCATGGATTACGTACTTGGCGCTGCAGGTCAGCACAGGGATCTGACCCCCGTCTTCAACTGGCCCCACTGAGCACCCTGACCACCAGGGCAAGAGGTTCCCGAGACCTTCCCTTTGTCCTTCCCCTCCACGTACCCTCTGCTGTGCTCCACAGACTGTGCTGAACTGCCTGACCGCATCCTAGGAACACTGGTACGTCTGTTTTTACTGCAAGTTTCATTATTGACAAGGCACCCCTATTCAAGAAACAACAAAAATCTTCTGCCATCTAACTAGGTCTGCTTTTAAGTGTTATGTTCCCAATATGCCGATCATGCTTCCACTTGAGGACCTGGCTGTTTCCCCAGTACTGTGACTGGTGCTGAACTACTCAAGAACAAATCCAACAAGAAAAAAAGACTGGAAAAAAGTGCACAGCTCTGTTGCCCTTTGATAAGCTGTAGGTCAGAAAGCAAAAGTGATAGGCTTTGCACATGATGGCTGATAACCCCCAGAAGCACTGAACTCCAGCCAATGAATGGGGAGAGAGCACGTTAATCAAGTCCTGCCAGGCGTGGAAAAATCACAGAAGAGGAAGGAAGATGAACAAGGACAACATGCACTCCTCCTTTTCCACATACCTATACTCTCTATACTGTCTTCCCAAGCCCCTCTTGCTATCACTGTTTGTTCACATTTGCTAACCATGACAAATGACAAACAAGCTTTAGAAAATTTATCTAAATGACTGGAAGACTGGAACTGAGGAGGAGAAGGAGCAAAGGATTGCCTGGTGGGTGTCCACAGGCAGCAAAGACCTGCTTTGCTGCCCATCTACTGCTCACAGTTATGGGAGATCATTAAAGCCCTGATCCCCCTGTCCAAAATACTTCAACACCCACTCACCTGCAGCTGATGGCAAACTCTAGCGAGAGAGCACTGCTACTAAAGAAAGTTCCAATGGGGCATGAAAATCCGATTCTTCCTCTCTTTATAGGCACTCTAATCCATCTGGTACAAGTCTACATTTGCCCAGTCAAGAAGGACTTTGAGTTTTATAGTTAGGCCTCAGTCTTGCACTTAACCCATTGGGAAAGTGCCACTAGAACCTTGGTCTGCATAAGTACTCCAGTACATGTTTTCCTTTCCAAGAGTAAAATCTTTCATTTAAAGTAAATCTTTAAAAAAAACGCAGGACATTGGCTGGGGTCCATACCGAGTATTGTATTATGCATATATTTTATCTCTTCTAACACTCTGTGACTTTCGGGAAAATCTTTTATTTCAATTTTCTACATCAAACCACGTTCACCGTTATCAGTCCACCCGAAGGCCCCACGGTGATTTACTAGCGGTGCCCTGCCCTGCGCCCAGCCGACAGCCCCTCTGAACCCTGCTGGGGCACAGCAGGGATCAGGGGCAAGATCTGAGCCCTTGCAGGCTGGCATGGCTGGGGAAAAAACAGGGAGCTAACAGGCGAGTAACTTCTCACAGCTGCTTTTGTGTGGCTCGCTGGGGATCTGAATGCACTATTGATTCCTTAGCACTAAAACAGATTTGTAGCCCCTGCGTGTGCAACACAGGGATCTCCTTCAACTCTAATCTCTAGCAGCTGTCAAAGACTTAAATGGCTTGTAGCTGGCTAGCACGCCAAAATCAATGAAGGTTTTGGGACCACTTGCCTAAGGGGCAACCCGTCTGAACCGGAACTGATGGAAGTCATTTTCCTGTCCTGATCAGAGCTGGACGGGGCCTCCCAAACTTTGCAACATATTAAGCGTTCAGACCACACCAGCGCAGCAGACCAGAGAAAACAAATGACTGCACCCCAAGAATCCACGCCACCCAGAAACCCACCTGCCCCTGTGGTTTCTTGTTGAGGATATACTCTCCCAGCATTTTCAACAGGGCTCAAAGTGCAGTGGGATTGCTCTTCTGTGAAACCTCCCGGAGGCACTACCGGCATCTCATCACAAGTGCAGTGCTCTTAAAATGGTGATAACTAGAATTTACTTGGCAATATTGAGGTAGCATCACCATAACTTACATCTTCATATAACTGCCTCTTATCACTCCTGACTGAAAATCTCAGTTTCATTTAGGAAAGAATTCAAGGGTAAATTTTTTCTTTTTTTTTAGGTAAAACTAGAAATCCAGCCCAGTTATTGTATGTCAGCATTCTGCCAAGGGAAGACAGGCACCACAGCTATCATTAGTCAAGATATGGGCCCCCTCCCCAGCAAAATATCCTCGCAGTAGACTTTTGCACAGAAGAGTTTGGACACATTTTTGTACAGGAAGTTTAACAGAAACTTTTAACCCGTCCATCTGTTTCCTTACATCTGTTTCCCGACGCCTACCTTGATATAATTCTAACACGCTGGCTGCTGGGCGAAACCTTCAACAGGATGGTGAAATTTATTGGAAACGGTCAAATTTCTCTTTCATGCAGTGTTTGGCAGGAGAAGAAATCCTCCAAGATTTTTACTGGGATGGCATGACTGGGAAGTTTTACCACTGGCAACATAATGGAGATTTTCTGAAAATGTATGTGTTGTAACTAAAACTGTTCTTTGAGACACCCGTGAAGAAAAAAAAAAGGGGGCAAAAAAGAAAGTTTGTTGTGTTATCCGCTATTTGACAAGACATTCCCACATTAACAGCAATAAGCAAATTAAGAATAAAGTTCAGCCTTCAGAATTAAAGTCTACAACAGGATTTGCTTATTTTTTTAAATGGATGCAAAGGAAATAGGTATTGAGGAAAAACATGCGTGCAGCGACATTTTCGCAGGAAACTTCAAACCTCGCTGGAGTTAATTTAGAATTACATCCTATTATTGTGGGAAGAGACCCGCTCTGCTTTTCAGTAACTAAACCACACCGGGTTATCCTAACAGCATTCCCAAGTAGTTCGTACTATCTCCAAAAAGTTGCGAACAGCTAGGGCTGCTTTACTGGGGGAGGGGGGCGGGGGTGTTCCACCCCTAGGCTATTTATTTCTTTTCAATAGTCTGCTTACACATAAATCGTCCTGGAGCCAAAAGCAACCAGATGGGCGGGTTACTAGCCGCGCTGCTGGGCGAGGTGCCAGACCTCCTTTCCTTCCCCCGTTTTTTCTCCCCTTCCTCCTTACTTATTTATTTATTTAAGGGGAAAAAAAAGGAGCCCCAAGCCCCCGGGGCGGTGGGGGGCACGGCGAAG
>NW_010972886.1:166038-225792 GCF_000737465.1 Haliaeetus leucocephalus
CGGCGGGGCAGCGGCACGGGAGGGGCCGCGCGGGTCTTTAGTAAATAGAAAGAAGACGGGCAAACCACCCGTAATTAGACGGAGACCGGGGAAGACGGGGCTGCACCGGCAAGCCCTCTCGGACGGCGAGCCTCCCGAGCCCCTGCCTAACCCCTGCCCTTCTCCCCAGTCCAGAACGTCGGTCCGGGCATGGAATGATTTCCACCCCGTCTCTGAGGGCACGGGGAAAACCCGTGACAGCTGCAGGGCGCGATCCCGACGCCCTGCTCCGATAGGCGTCGTTCAGGGCTTCGCTGGCGGCCGGGGCGGGCAGGGAGCGCGGGGGCACGGCGGGGCACGGCTCGGCGCGGCGGGGCAGGGCAGCTCCCGGGGTCCTTCCCAGCCCTGCGTTCGCTGGGACACAGGTCTGAAAAAGTGCCCAAGCCTTGCCTCGCTCACAGGTGCACAGTCGAAGACAGGACCGCTTTTAATTTCAGAAGAAAGGTGGTAGTCTAAGACGGCAGCGTCCAGAGAGCCGCTCCGCCGTAACAAGTGACGAGAAGGGACGTGATCGCTTGGATAAATTAATGGGGAAGACGGGGAGGAAGAGAGATTGTGCATAGCACAAGCGCGAAAGGAACAAAGGTTTTGTTTTTCTTAATGCATAAACGTAATCTAAGCAGCGATACAAGCTTAATGCTAGAGCAAACACGTAACAGTTGCTAGTGATGGAAAAAAAGAAAATAAGCTCAAGTGCCTAATAGCTATTACTGTGCGCTATCTGGAAACAAGCAGGGAGATGCATATGCATCACAGGAGGACACTCAAGGCTCATCTAAAGAACTTCTATTAGCAAGACATATGGTGAAATTACTCTGGTTTTGAGGGGCCTGGAGGTCCTACAAGGCTTGGCTGAAGAGATTTCTGACCTGCTGATCTTTGTGTGTGTTGGCACTGTGGTGACGTTTCAGGAGATGGAGAACTGCGTTAGCGTAGGGCCCGTACTCGGGAAGCAAATGGAGCACCACACGCAGCTGCAGTCTGGGTAGCCTGGCATCAGATACAGGCAGAAGAGATGTGGTCGTCAGCTAATAGTGAATAGAGAAGAATACAACTAACACTAGTCTTCACGTTTTTTATAGAAAATAGATCTCAGTAAACAGATCTTTTCTTTCCTCGGTTTATATGATTATACATTAAATTGCCAGAGGTATGGGCTTGAGTGTAACAGACTTCCGGTAGGTACTTGATTTAGAAAGAGAGAAAAAAAGCGAGGACAACACAAAATTAATAAAGCACAAACAGATGAAGAACTAAATGAAAAACAGACAAAATGTCCAAGGAGCACTAGCATTTAATGAGGGTGTTTCTGTTGGGGAGCTGCAGGGAGTGCTTTCATCAGCAATCTAGAGAAGTATTATTTCAAACAGCTTTAAAAGAGCAAATAAATCACCACCAGCAGCAACTTTAGACAGAGTAAATATTACCAGAGTGATAATGAGGCCAAGGCAGTCACAGAGTTATCTGGATTATTTAATAAACTCAGCTCTTTCAAACAAGTAAGTTTTAATAGGGTCAAAAGAAGGAAAAATGTCAGACTTGCAAGACGGAGCAAGGCAGCCTACAGAGCCAAGGAAAGTTATCTTAGAAAGCTGCTCCATGTAGGGGCTCAGAGAAATTCAACATGAGCTCCTAGTGAGCTAGTGCTGGGACAAAAGGGAGCTGATATTCACATACAGATGTGCAAGTAGGAAAGGGGTAGGTAGAAATCCCATTACATCATTCTGCTTTTTATCTGACTAGAAGTTCTGTCCCATGTCCAGTGTTGTCCGCCCTTTAAAAAACAGTGCTGGATGATGGAAGGCAGCTCAAAAGAGATCCACAAGATGAGACGGAAAGCACAGAAAGCTCTCTCCAACAAAAGACTTGAGGAAGGCTGGTGCCGATGCGCTCGGGAAAGACTGACGTGTTGCATTTTAACCTACCGGCGCCTAACAGGACAAAGTGTGGAGTTGAAGACAAGTGAGTGGGGCTAGTACAGAGGCACCAGGCTGAATTACGGGGTGGGAACTAAGGGGAAGGTAAATGGTCTAACGGTCCCTTCTTCAGCCCAAGGAAAGGCTTTTGGAAGGGTGGCTTACTGAACAACCAACTCCTGTCACTTATTTCTCAGGAGATTTTTTTACCTCGATTACCCACATCTATTTTTTTACCTTCATAAATGATTTTTAAAGGGTTTGTTTTGAGAAACTCGAGTTACCTCTTTGGAGTCACTCGTAAACAGGAACATAAAACTGTTCCCGTCTGCCTCTGGTGAATGTCATTAATTTTATCAAAGGAATTTGTGTTCCCCTGCTACGTAAAAGCCTAGTTTACAATGCAAAAGTATATATCATCTGTCTGCAACAATTCCTGTGAAGTAATAAACTCCTCCAGGTCGATTCGTAAGCTGAAATAATGATAAAATATCACATCCTCCAGTGTAGTTGAATTAGTTGCCAATTTATTTTGTTTTGATTCTTGTGTTTGTTTGGGTTTTTTTCTTTGTAAGTTAACTGATGGTGGTGACTTTCTTTTACATGTTTTCTTTGCAGCCACCTCATTTTTAAGGGTCCTGTCTTCATACCTCAGCAATGCTTAGTGGTATGTTGCAGAGCTAATCAGATATGGTTACTGCTTTAGAAAGTAGGGGATGGCAGTTCTAGTAGGGAAGATAAATGTTAACTTATATGACTAACAGATTATAGGCATCATGTTGTATAGAATAAGAAAATAGAGCTTCTGCTTATAAAAGTTTACCCAAGAGAGCAACCTGTAAACAAGAAACAATTTACTTACATTAGCAAATTTAAAGGTCTTATTAAAGGGATTTTTATTCATTATGTACAAGATACCAGGAGCATCCAATACTACTGTCATAGATTTTTTATTCAGCTTTTGTAAAGTGGGCAAAAATAAATACTTTCTCTTGATCCTGAACAGGGAATGCTAGTTGAATACATAAAATAGTACTGGTCCGTACAACAGTTACGTCTCTTTCTGCTTTATTTCCTGCCTAAAGATGCAAAAGGACAATGTATACGTCTCAGACTACTCACAGTCATTAATGAGCATCAAATTAGAAAAAAAAAATAACACTTTTCTGCTTAGATCCTGCTTTTTAAGCCATTTGACTTAAGAATTCAACTGATGACTCACCAATGGGAGGGAATGAACCCTGAATCCTCAACACAGTATGAAAAGACACTTGCCAATGCAACCTATGAGAGAAATTGGACTGTTGAATGCAAACATATATTACATTTCTCCTATGTAGGGCTATATTTATGTAATTGCCACCACACAGAAGGGATTCTGGCATCCTACTGCCATTCCCATAGGAGCATCCACACAAAATATGTACATTTAGTATTCAGTTGTCTGCAGACTTTTATTCTGCAGTATGATAGAGATATTTTAATCTGTGCATTAAATTTCTTGCCATGTTGGTAGTTCATGTTTAGGACAGTTAAGAGTTTAAGGATATAATAATGTTTGATAATGACCAATTCTAGCAGAGATTTGAGATTGCAATTATGTAGATAAAATACATTTTTATCGGGTATACATTTTTTTTTAAGATTTAGACGACTTTATGATCTGTTTGGATGTATATTCCACTCTGCCTTTAAACAACTAATAAGGTAAGACACAAATGGACTGCTCAGCAATTTGTAGTTATTATAGTCTTCTGGGGTTTTTGGAAATACGCAACTGCAAGCAAAGCACAAATGGCCTGGGAAGATAAAAGTGAGAATTTCAGGATTAAAATTTCCATGATCATTTTAGCCAGGGCTAATCTTGTACTGAAGGAAATGCTGCAACAAGATGCTAAAACATGAATATGATGTCTTCTATCAGGTGGGGAAGCGGAGCTTCAGCTGACGGGTAGAACAGGTGCCAGACTGTTCTGACGCAACATCAGCATCAATGGGGTTCCTGGACCCAGTGTCCCAGTTAGATTTCAGACCTCAGTGTCAGTAGTAATACAGTGGTTATCTGATTGCCTCATGCTATGTGCACAGTTCTTCCCTTCTTGTCCCAAGTTATTGTGTTGGGTACTGTTGTGAGTACTGTTAAACAGATAGTCTGCTGTCCCTCAAGAACTAAAATCTTCCACTGAAAGAGGAAGAATAGCTTCTTCATGAACTTCAGCAGTGTTTGTAAAACAAGAATATTGCACTTGTATAAATGGCTGGTATGAGCTATCTTCACAGAAAAGAACGTAAAACTTCAAAATTGTTCCCAAGTCAGAATGAAATAATGCACACAATAATCTATCTCACATATCAAAGAGCAAATTCCTTCCCATCAATAAAGCTTCAAAGACAGCTGCATTTCAGTGTGTTTACTATAGTGGGACAACGGATGGCAATAGATGACCAACAACATGTAGGATGCTGTTGCCCAGTCTTTAGAGTTCTGTAGGCTCACATAAAGTAAAGAGGCATTTTAGAAAGGTGAATTTATACAACTCTTCCTTCAGTCACCAAGACTGATTTACGGCACTAAATATAACAGAAGCTATAAGGAGGGGCTATCACATTTAATCCCAGGATTCGTAATGCATTACTGGCAAACGCATTCAACCTTATAATGGGGAAAAAATATTACCCAGCTGCTTATCAAAATAAACCAAGAGGATGGCACTAAGTCCAGAACAGAAATGATCTGGACAGGTCACTTCTTGTGTGGTCCTCCCACCCCTCCACACCCACTCACAACTCCTGTCAGTGCGCAGAACTGCTGAAAGATGAGCAGCACCGTGTCCTGCAGGTTGCAGAGCTGTACAATTCAGTGAATGAAGCAAAAGTTATGACATGAGCAAACACGAGTAAGAAGCTAAGTAATTTTTTCAGTCATGGGTCACACTAAGGTTTATAACAATGACACTGGATTTGTACCTGGCCATAGAGAACTTACAAAGGGGAAGGGACTGGGGAGGGCACCACCAAAATCAGTTTGCTTGCTTAAGACTAGAACATCAGCTGTGGTTGAGCAAAAAGCTAATTGTTTTCTGGGAAACTGAATGCAGTTCTTAAACAAGCACTGTCAAAATAAAATCACAGGCCATATTCATGAATTATATTGCCATTGTATTGGGAATTTAGGCCATTTCCTTTTAATAACCAGGGACTTTTGTAATGACCCTAGATTATTCTCTCATTTGGAAATATGTTAAAATATTTTTATGTCCTTTATTACTTTTAATGGCTCCACAATGCTGTGTTCTTGCCAGTGTCACCTCCCATTTCCAATGCATGAGTATAGCGCAAAAAAAGGAATTTGAAATCTTGTTTAAAAGAGGCTGTTGTCTTTGTGAGTGATCATCACAAGTCTTCCTCCCTCAAAAAACCCCACCGTACATACTATCTACATACTAGAATGGAAGGCATCTACACAGAATAACTAACTGAGAGGAGCTTCTGTAGTTCAGTCACTAAATTTGGAAGCTAGGGGTTCAAAGCCTTGGACCAGAGGAGTTAATATGCAAATGAGGGCTATTCCAATTAAAACATAGAGCAGGCATTTCTTGGATGAGATTTGCTTGTTCAGATTAAGACTGCACTGGGAGACTGGTAGTGAGGCCCTTACCTATGGAAGATCTGAGGGGCTCAGAGTTGTTTAGTATTCAGGTGATCTCAACTCCTGTTTCAGTGTCTGTTCTTATTTATCCTTACCAGCTCTTTGCCATCACAGCCAGGAATAGAGCACAGCTAGACAAACTCATTCCTGGTGATTTGGCATTGACCGGTTTTCCTTCTGCTCGCAAATTATCTGCAAATAGGTTATGCACTTGCAAAATTGTTTGCTACTCTAAATTATTCACCATAACAGTTTGTGAGCCAGTTTCGGACACTGGGAAGCAGGTAAACAATTATGGCAACAGCAGTTCAATAATTTATTATCCAGGCTGCGTGCTAGGTGCCCTCAGCCGTGGGCCTCTCTTTGTGCTCTCTGACTCAGGGGTGCTATCTGTACCTAGAGGAAACTTCCACAATAGCTGCATCAATATGATTTTAAAGGGTTAGTAATGAATGCTTATAGATCTGCTCCTGTGGGTTTATCATCTGATCTGTGATTTCTGGTGTACCCTTTAACTTAATGTTACTCTTGCCTATATTAAGTAACTGCTTGGCAAGTTGTTCTAGGAAAGACTTCTACAGACTTGAACATTGCAAGTATGTTGAAAAATCTCCATTTTCATTTTAATAACAGTTTGCAGTTTCTTGTAGCACTGAGCTTTTAAAGTAATTCACATAACATGTGCGGTTGAAAGGCAGAAAATAGAAGGAAAATGGTCCCAACACAAACATTTCGGGCATCACGGAGAGCAGATCTACCCGTCTCCTGCGCGTGCTCCTCAGCTTCAGAAACTGCCCTGCTCCCCCACTGCGCTTTCTTCTAACATTCAATTTCTATGCACTTCATCTCCACCTCAGTTCTGTTCCACAATATCTTTCAAAAGTTCTCCTTCCCTTATGTTCCTCTAAGGCAAATTCTAAAACTTTATATCCCTCTGAGTTCTTTGACTTTTTCTCCATCCCACGGTTGTTGCTAATGTTTGTTTACTTCCCTTGTGAAGATCTGGAGTCAGTTCCCTTGCTTTGCTTCAGCAAGCCTGGCCTATGCAGGAACCTTCCTTTTCTCACAGACCTAGAGTATTTCACTAATCATTTGGGGTATTATTACTTTCACATCTACTGTTTTAAAAGTTATTGGCTGCCTAAGGACTTAGGAAATAAGTAGCAGAAGTGGTGTAATCCAGGTTTTGGAGAACTCCTTGTGCAAGATTATGAAAGGTGAGCAAATGAAAGATTCAGACCCTGATTAATCAGACCCTTCTGACACTAACAGTCTTGGGCTTTTTTAATTTGAATTTACTGAAAATTAATACACTATGAGAAATATGTGTTCTTCAGGGCAAGGATCTTGTAGTCTTCTTTTAAGAAGGGCGAAGCATTGTGCAGTTGATGCTGGAAAAAGCTACTTTCTGTCTTTGTTTAAAGCACCAAGGGGAACTGACATACTGGATCACATTGTGTCCCTAACCCTAGACCAGATATTCCTGAAAAAAGTTGAAGAACCCCCCAGTAGATGGCATTACCCAAAGTCTGTAAGGTCCCACCCTAATACTTAATAATTTAAATGTTACACTCCTGGTTTAAATTTTAAACTTTAAATTTTCAAAAGCTCTTCTACATGTTTATGATTCTTAATAACAAGAACTCTTGATATTAATGTTGTTCATACGTGATCATTTCCTTTGAGCCTCATGCTGACGCCTTGATCCCAGCTCCTCCCGTTGCGTTGCGTTTCACCATGCCGTGGCAAAGCCGTAACAGTACAGGACAGCATTTCCCTTCCAGGCAGAAAATAACCATCAGAAATTTTCCAATCAAGCGTGTGTTTGTCACCAGATATCAATTTTGTCCAGGGTTCCAGATTTATGATGAAAGACAAAAAGGACTACATTAAAAATTATAAATAGCATTCTGCCTGTCCTAGTTCAAGCCACTGGGGAAGAAGAAAGCAATGGCGTAAAAACGACATGCCAGAGCGTAGAGTTCCTCAAGAGTCGGGTTTCTGCCAGGTTTTCAAAGGCTTTAGCTGCTGCAAGTTCGTATCGGGAGTTACAATAAACAGAGCGGACTGGCCCCTTCACTGATACAACCTGGCGTGTCCCCAGCAGCGAAAATGAAGTAGTAGAGCTAAAAGCAGCTGGAGGTCTGTTCTTACTGCGGGACACCACCTTTCCTCCTCCACCTCTTCTCTCAAGGCCTGTTGCGCCTTTCGTTGCATTCACCATAGCAGTGGTCACAGCACTGGAGCTCCCTAATTCATCATTTCAAGGAAAGGCTCCCACCAGCTGGACTGGCTCTCTTCAGGCACTTTTTCTCTCTCCCGTCTGGGCTTAATGGCAGCCTCCAGATGCCTCCTGGCTGCTGCTGCTGCAGCAAAGCCCAATTATCCGGGAAAACTTCTGCGCCCTCCAGCCTGTCCAGCAGTGCCTCCTCGCTTCAGAGAAGTCAGCCATGATACTAGTCCAGCTGCACTAACCATTTTCCTTAGGAAAACACAGCTTTCTGCTCTTCAGGGCATGTGTGGCGGTTGCTGGCTGTGGCTTTCCCTCTATGGCTCCAAGCTCCTTAATGAATCACTGCTTTTTGGCACCGGAGCAAAATAAACACATCATTTTGGATGCCTTTGCCAAATGTATGTACACTTAGAGCAGGTTTTGAACGATAGAAAGTGAAAGGTTTAATGAAATGTGCAGGCTGCATAGCTAAAGGTTGCAAAAAAGCCAGAAAATGTGAATCTGAAGGTCACAATAGTACTGTCAGCCCAATAGTCATTCACATCTTGTATATTTTCTAGAACACATGGAGGGGATTACCACTAGTGTATCATCAGCTAGAGCTCTCACCAGGAAAAAACAGTAATAGAAAGCAGCATAGGGGTGCAGAATCACTCATCGGCATGACGGTTAGATGCCTACCGCTTTCTTTCCTCTTCTGTTTGTTAACAGATTCAGCGTAACTACACATAGCACAGCAGATTTTTACAGTGATGCTTCCTAGCCTATGTGAAGGGGAAAAAAAGACAGACATCAACAAAATATTTGGCAGGCATGCTGAATGAAGTTTCTCAGTTGCTTGAGCCAGTTGTGTGTACATACCCTGTCATGCACTTTGGCCCTTTTAAAGTGCCTGAGCCTGGCCATGACTTCAACACATCCTTTTGCTGTTGCTGACTTGAGTGAGAATTGAGAAAAAGTTTCAAAAGTGTTTGGCGCAACTGTTCATCTAGTTCCTCTCCATTCAGATTTTAGAATGAATTTAAATGTATTGTTGGACTATAATTAGCTCTGAAGGGCAGAAGACCACAGGGGACCGGTTCTTTCCTCTTTAAATGGGCAGCTGTAAAGACACTACCTTAAACAATATCCTAAATGCCAGCAAAGTTTGAAACCTGGACCCGTGCCTAATTAACTGGCAAAAATCAGAATGATCTCTGCCTTTGGCAAATCAAAGTCATTCCCTATGAAGCTGGTTTACTACAGAAATCTCTAGACCAAAATACAAGTTTCAGCCTTCAGTTTCATTTCCCTCTGTGTTTCTACTACTATGAAAATGTGGACTTTTTTTTTTTACCCTACTGGGAAAATGCATTTTTTCCATTCTCCCATGACTCAAAAACATCTGAAAGATTCTTTCTCCAAGCTTAAGAAAAAGAGGGGGGGGGAAAGCTTCACCTTTTGGCAAAGATACAGAATGGAAATTTTTGACTCAAAAGAGGTTTTTCAAAATAAAGTAAAATATAAGAAGCATGTGAAAACAAGGCGTTATAATGGAAACTACTTTCATAGCCAGCTCTAAAGTAAGCACTGCTGTTCCAGAGACACATGGTACTGATGCAAACATTGGTTTGAGGCCAAAACCCCTAGCATGCTAGTGGAATCCGGAAGCGCTACAATATTAAATACACCTCAAAATATATGTCAGACATCTCCCTGTGTCTGTTCCACTTACTCTGCACAGCACAACACTATACACTTAATTCATCAGTGTCTTCAGAATAAGAGAATAAGAGGCCGGTGGTGGACGTGCTCTCCTTTCCTTGGGCTGGGTTCTTTCCTGCATGATGCTCCCCAAACGGTCTTCTGCAAGACCAGGCTTATTATTCCCATTTTGCAAACGTTGAGCCAATATCCACTTTCCATCTGCAGCACTTATACATCATCTATTATTACAGTGTGTGAGCACCCCTCATTGGTCCTAGGGAAGTGTTATTATCCCCAAGGTAGGATTTCCACATTTCATCTGGAGTGATGGAGGGAGGGAGGATGCTACAAAAGGCATGAGGGCATCCTGCTCAGCTGCACTCCTCCTTGGCAGACTCCTCCCGCTATCTTCGACCTGCTTCTTCCAGCTGCTCCAAGGCAGTTGGCCTGGCCTGGTCCTGGGCAGTTTCCTATCATGGAAAAACCCCTTTTTGCACCTACCACGATTACAGCTACGGTGCTTGGCCTGCATCTTTGCCGATTTATTAGAAAAGCCCACAACTTGTTGAAAGTGTCCTAATCAAAGGCGTAAAATGAATCTTCTGCTTTTGTGCAGCCTGGCTTTTCTGCAGATTTGTGATTTTTGCTTACAGTTCATGTCTCGCAATAAACTGCAAACACCGACTGAAGGCTTCCCCAGGAGCGGGGCTGGTGTAGGATCCCCCTCTGCCACCTGAATTCTCCCGAGGTTTGACCGGGAGCGGACCTGCCGGCTCTGTTGGGGTCTGTCTGGCTGCAGGCACGCATGAGCACTAGCAGAGCGCTGACTCAGGCTCCTTCTCCCCTGCCCGCTCGGGTGCCAGCTCCCCACAGGGCTCAAGAGCTGTGGTCAGAGGCCACTGTACTAGAGCACTGTTCTACAAGCCCGTTTCCCTCGGGAAGGCAGACCAAAACCTCCGGTTTGGTGCCTCCAAGCACGCGCAAGTGGCTGCATCTACCTGCTGGCCCTGGGACAGACCCAGGCTCAGCCAGGACCAATTTCGTGCTTATATGCACGCCAACCACCTCCCTCCCTTCCCAGCAGTTGTTTGGGCGTTTCGTTTTGAGCCTTCAGAATCAGCCGCTGTCCTTCGTTCTCCAAACTGGATGTAGTTTTCTTCTTAATAGGTTTTACATACCATTCTTTTCTAAAGCCGTCCTTGATGTCGGGAAATATATCATCCCTGTTTAAGTTCCATTTGACCGCGTGCATTGCTGTGGATGGGGAGGGTTGTAAAGGGTCAGGTTTTGCACCCCTGCAAACGTGCTGTAAGGGAATTCTGATCTAGTAACCTGCTAACGTCTCCCTGGAGAAGGCTGCTTGTAATGAGGCAAAAAGCCTGGTGCGCTTTGCCTCAAGCTCCTCCCATGCACATGGCATTTGGTCTCTACATGGCGATTGTTTAAATCAAGTGTCAATCTGCGGGTCTTATTTTGCTTTTTAAATTCTCATGCGTCATTCATTTGCTTGCTGGTAGCCAGGGGAACCAGTGTGCTTTAACCACACTAGTCCTGGGGGGGGGGGGGGGGTTGTGCCGATCCAGATCATGTTTAGCTCAGGTTCATTCAGTTGCAAAACCCACACATAAGGAAACCAAACCCATTATATGAACTAGAGCAGGAATGCCATATGGTTCTTGTGAAAAGTGCTTTTATCAAGACTAAACATCAATATTACTTTTTTCTAACTACCTGCTTAATACAGCAGATCATTAATGCAGCATATTTATTTAGTTAAAATGAACAAATTTCACTAAATTAAAATTCAGGAGCTTTAAAGCCAGATGGGCTGCAGGGGGAAAAAATGCAGAGACTTTTAAAGCTAATATAAATGTAATGTTATTGTTTTCAGCTACAATCCAATTAAATCAGGCTGACAGAAGCTTTCACAGAAATGCCCAGGAAGATAACTTCTCTGTGAGGAAAATCCATTTAAAAGAAATAGTACTTCAGATATTTTTATGGTTCTGTGGCTCGCTGAATTACATTCCTGTATAGAAGCCACAAAGCTGATGTGGGAGAGCCAGTAATAAGACCTTCACTAGTATGTTACTTACTGGGAGAAAAAGGACTTAATTTCACAGTGCTTATTGTAAGTATTTGAGTGTAGAAAAAAGTTAACCCAAGAAGACCCATTGCCAAAGGAAGAAAATACACATTTCTAAATCCATGACTTGCCCAGGGAGCCCTGACAGCCGGCTCCGCAGTCCCTGGCATCACTGGGAGCCAGGCTGCAATGCCAAGCACCCTCTAAAATCCTGGGTCGGTGCGAGGCGCAGCCCCGTGCCATGCGGGAGTGCCTTCAGGGACACCGCAAATAGCATCCACTGGGCTCTCTGGCTGCAAGGCAGATGCCTTTGGTTGTGGGGTACGATCCACAAAATCCAGTTTGGCATTATGCTTCAGTATTTTCTGTAAAGTCACTTAGAGAACTGTGCTATCTGGTGTAGGATTCTCCTGTCACTGGGGTATGCAAACACTAGCCACCTTATTTGATAGGTCTTAATGGTGTTAATAAAAGGGAAAAAAAAAAAAAAGATACCCACTCCATTTCTTTTTAAACTGTTACCCTTTCCAGAAAAGCTGAGACAGTTCCTTGCATGTTAGCTGTGTACCACAGTAAACAGTTGTCTTCTCCCAAAACAGTAAGCAAAAGTCTATATAAAGTCTCGCCTACACATGTGATGTACCAGGACGGAGGGTGGTCCTAAGCATTCTCAAGCACAGATCCCACTCAAACTCCTAAAATACAACATAAGTTGTCAAGAGTCTTCGTTTTCCCATGAACTGCACAGTAAATATGAACCGCAACCTTGCTTCACACATGGCGATAAAATCCAGTGCCTGTAAATTTATGAATTTAGCTGGCAGTCATTAAGTATATTATGTGGAGGTCAGATAGATGGTCCCTTCTTTCTTTGTTCCTTGTATTTAATAATCCATGGCTGGAGACCTGCTGAAAACTTTCAGAATGTTTTACAATGTATTTATGTGACTGAGAAGTGTGTCCTGTGCTTTCCATCCCCATTATCCTGACATGCTGAACATACATAAATCAGAGTGCAGTGTGCAGAATTAGCATTTGAGAAAAGCACAGAGCAGCTTTTTTTTTTTTTTTTTTTTTTTTAAAAATGTATACAGGGAAAATACTTGTTCCTTTCTAAAGCAGCCCCTAAGAGAGATCATCTTTTGGTCGAGGGATGAAACAGGGCCACCTTCATTTTGCGCAGCTGAATTCCACAGAAGCCAAATGTCTCAGCATGGCATATTACACATGGATCCAGGCAGACTTCCATTCAATTCAAGACAAAGTGTGGTTAACATCACATTATGTTGTCAAGGGTCAAATCCCCACAGCTCAAACTAATCAAAGTTAATTTTTTCAAAGGTACAGAAATTTAACCCTTGCTCAGCACTCTACTAGCTCCTGGCCTCACAAGGCAGGTCATGTCTATGGACAAGGGCTGGATCAGTTTAAGTAAAATCATTTATAAAGTGAATGTATTTAGACTCATGCATATCTGTTTATAGATATGCTAAAGTGATGCAAGTCAGTTGAATGTTGACCCAGGTAAAAAGGTACACATTTTTTGTGTGGCCAGCACCACTGAAAACTTTCTCGGTGCACAGATGTTTGTGTTAAAACATCCTATTAATCCTATGAAATTTTTAGGAGTCCGAATAAGAGTTCCAGCAGAGAGACCTTGTGCAGTTCAAATCCGTGGACTAGAAGAGGTACAGAAAGGAAAATATATCAGAGATCTATTTACCAGTCTAATAGAAAGAAAATTAAAGATCTGAATTTTAAGGTATTCTGTTATTAAACTAGTAGGTGAACAATTATGGTGCAGGCAGCCTATACAAATCTGGCACTTCCTTATATGATAAATATTAGGTGATTTTATAAATAATTTTCCCCATCAAGTTGACTAAGCTAATATAAGGTAACTGGATCCACAATTCATGCAAGGCATTTTTTGTTTGTATAAGTTGTCTAGTAACATTGGGTAACTAATGGACCATAACACCTTATTAAGAAAAATCCATACCCTTTCTGACATTATTTTAGGCTTGTCTGTCTGTTAATTTTTACATTGAATGCGATTTGTCTGCCTGGAGGGGCCTTTCTGACTGCAAACCCTTCCAAGTGCCATGACACTATGTACCTCCCAGGTTAATGCTCACTAAAAGCTGAGCCAGTCTAAAGGACAAAAGAAAACCCAGGATATGAGGAGCGCGACCTCTCCACAGACAGAACATTTACAGGCATATGTCTGTATATACAGTCATATTAGTCTACTGCTAATAGCCTGGTACTGAACTGCTAAAATCAGACGTCATTCAGCTCCTCTTTGGTGCTCTTCCACTGATGTCACTAAAATGTATTTCACTGACAATCAGTTTTATACCTAATATATTACGAACTCGCCAGTGCAGTAAATAACCATAATACTTCAGCACGTGTGCAGTGATGTGGCCACATAGGAGCTCCAGGTCTCCCCATTTTCCCTGGCAAGTTATTTAATCAGTGTTTGTATTGGCTCACATACCACATGAGGCCTTGAGCTCTGTATTTTTCACATACCTGAAAAATCTTATCCCCATTACAATTGCAATCAAGCCTTTATGAAAGCTCTACTATCAACATCAGACTATGCCTTTTTAGAGAAGAAATTTATGGACAAAATTGCCAAATCACAAAATAGCTGAAGAGAAAGCAAGCATCATGTGTCCTCAGGTATATAATTCATTTCTTCATAGACGTTTCCAAATTTTGAGGGTTACAGCAAAATTCCATGTGCTCGGTCTTACCCTGTTCGTCATCTTGTGGATTTTTGACTGGCCCTTAAAAAGCTGGCACATTTTATTACATTAGAACTCAGTCTAAGAAACCTGAACACATGTTCATGCTTCACTGCTCACTGGTTATTAAGATAATCTGCAGGAAACAACATCACAATAGGGCATTGTTTGTGAATGTGAGCAAAAGGTTACAACAACAGCCTGCACCCAGACCTGACTTCTTGACTCCCATTCCCTTTGCATGTTGTGTGTGGTAGCCATTTCCATTACGGTCAAAGTATTTTCTGCCATTTGTTGCAGCCCAGAAGAGAACAAGGTATAGGAGGAGCACATTTGTCTGGAAAACACCGGGTAGTTGGAACAGTGTGCTCGATGGGAGGTGACCAGCTACGGTGTAAAGCAGATCTTGGGCTCCTCATCCTCACAGCATTTGAGTACCTCACAGCACCCAGCAAACAGATCTGCTAACAGGCATAACCTAGAGGGTAACAGGATAGTTGTGTGAGAAATTATTCCCTTCTACAGAAATGTGTTTGGATCCACAAACACTCAGTTCCACAGTCCTCAACCCCCTCCTTCACTGCTGCCTAACCACATAGGCACCAGAATTACCTGCACATTGAAGCTCTCATCCTTGGTAACTAAATGTCCGCTATGGGGTACTACCACATGGTAGCAATGCCATGTTAGCACTTACACTGTTGGGTAAGTGGTGTCCAGTCCCTTTTAAAGAGTCCTGGAGAGCAGCCTGAAGACTACGCTTTTTGGGGAGCCTGTGTGTTTTCAAGTGATACCAGGCTGTCAAAAGAATGCATGTTTGGGGGGAAAAGCTTATCCTCTCTCCTCAGGGTCTCCACTCCCAAGGGATGGGCCTAGGTAACACAGTGCTGGGTAGCGAGGTACCCTGTCATTTGTGTTACAGGGGCTCTCCTTCCAGACCAAATCCCATACAAGACTGGGATATAGACAGAGGGGACCCTTTCTGTCCATCCATGCAGTAGCTTGGTCAGGATGCAGAACAGCTTGGGGGCGTCTTGACTCAATCCTCTTTTCTGCCTGAAGGGATTAATTCCTGCTTCTCCGACCTTCCAACAGCCAAACCAACCAGATCTGTTTGCTAGTATAGTACAAATATTTGGGGAGTTTTGTCCTGACAGCTTGGGATTGGGGGAAACAGTGGTGATGTTTTTGCATAGAGAATAAAGCAATGTCAGCACCTCTCTATAGCATGGTGGCATGGGGCTGAGCTCTTGTTTCTAGTCCTCTTTCCAAAAAAAAAAAAAAAAAAAAAAGTGCTTCGCCATTTTGAGTAGTTAGTGAGTAGGACAGGTGAGTGCCCTAATCAGAAGGCTGTATTATCCTACACACAGTCTATTTAAGGCTTAATGAACTGCTTGTTATTTTAGGCACCGTGGAGTTTGCAGACCCTGGCTGCATGCTCCAACGACAACATTAATCCTCACCACAACCTGTCCTGCTGCCTCCAGCTCTTTTGTCCCAAGGGGCCTCTCCTGGCAGAGGGTGCCCTGTGGTGTTGAATTCTTAGGTGCCACCCAAAGAAAAACATCATAAACTGAAGAAGGACAGGACTTAAGGTTTCCTCTTGATGTTTTTTTGAAAAATAAAATTTAAGAAAACTATCTCTCACTGGAGCACAGAGGAGAAAACCACACCACCTGCATAAAGCAATGGTAATAAGACTGGAAAGTGTTGCCTTGCGGCACCAGCAATTTGCCTCTGAAACAGCCAGATTCAGCCAGTGAACCATTCCTGCTAGGCAAAACACCAAAGCGGTTTTTAACCATAGTCTTCACTGCAGCCCTGTATGAGTTCCAGCTACATTGTCAGGCTGACAGCGACACAGGAATGAGGATGGTGCCTGATTTCAGAGATGCTGGAATAATGCCAAAATCTGCCCTTCACTGGTGCAAGTGGAGATAAATGACTTAATTGGTTCTCGCTTACCCCCACCAGCCCTACTCGCTAGTACTTACCACATAAAAGAAACATGAGTTAAGGCATTGTACAGGAACTGTGGCTGGTGCTGACTCTGGGATGATGAGAAAGAACTGAGCATCTTTCATTTAACTACACGTGCACTGAAAAGCAGTATAATGGCCATTATTTCAACAAGCTTTTCTCCCGCTGAGGAGTCAGGGTAGCCAAGGCTTGTACGTGTCAGTGTTGCCATACTGTAGTGTCCGACAGGCGGCAGTTAAGGCAGATGCAGCTAGCTCCGGTGGAAACAGAGCTTTTATTAAAGCTGGAAGGAGGAATTCTGAGTGTTGATTAGGAAGCATCCTGCTGGAGGCTTTCTAGCACCTGGGACCCCTCATTTCCAGTCTTTTTAGCAGTTTGGCTGCTTTAAGTTGTGCAATATAGTTTTTCCCTGGTGCTAGTCAATAATTACCTTCCTTTTTCTAATCTGAAATATATTCAGAATTACCCATTAACAATATTTTAATGTAAAATATATATACACACACACACGTAATATATACACATATTACAGTTCCCAACAATGTACTTCTACAGATAGATCTTCATGATATTTAGTCATAAGTGGGAACGAAGAGGTCCAAACTAGTATTTTCCAGTAAGAAGCACTGAGACAGTTTTCTTTGTAGGATTATTATAGTTAGAAAGCTGCAAAGGGATTTTAGGGTGAGGTGCAAAGGAGGTTCAGAATGTTAAGAATTTTGCTTTCATCAGTCTTTCACAGTGACTCAGATTGCTTAGTTACAAGGCTTTCCTGAATCCCCTCCAGATTTTTGTGTTTCAAGGAAGACGTGGGACACCAAAGATTACCTAATATCCCAGGAGCAGTCACTCTAGTGCTCAAGCCAGAGTAAGACAACATCTTTCAATAAAGAGTGCATTAGCTCTCTGGGACAGAGCTCATCAGCTGAACACATGCTTCCAGCATAATGCTATTATTATGCAAGTATCTTTCAAAATCACTGCTTCTCAACACTGAGCCTCCCAATCTGTAACTATGACCTAATTAATTTTCTGCCTGACTATATGGCCTTTCATTTGTCCATACTGAACACATTGGCTCCTTGCCTAAAAATAGTTTTATATTTTCTTGCTAGTCAGTGCTAGTAGCACCATACAGCCTGGAGCAAAGAACCAATTCTTGCTGCATACCTCCTGAATCACACCTGATGGGTGGCAGTGATTCCCAAAATACACTTGGATTTTGAAGCCTGGCATTTAGGCACAGGATAACCCATTTGATACATAACATATTGATTTCGTTTCATTCTAGGTTCTACACAGCAGAACCAAGCCAAGCATCTTCTAGCGCAGCAAGATAGATGTATGAAATAATTCCCTCAAACCTGTTTTTCCTCCAACCCATGTTAATTAGAATTATTTGTATTCAATCTCTCAATTTTTTCTGGCTCAGTCCCTGTATCATCTGTTCCACATTTTTGCCCGGGACGGATGTCAGGCTCACCAGCTAATGACTACCAGTCTACCTCATTTACTCCCTTTAAAAATTGTTACAACACACATTAATAATAATTTCTTTAAAAGCATGCAGTTCTCTCACACAGGAGACCAAGGGGGTACATGGCGTGCCCTACCTGGTTACCCTCAGAAGAGGAATGATTCTGAGCCCAGGTAACTCGTTGCCTTCCCAGCCCACAAACAGAAGGCCAGAAAGCTCTGCCAGCTCCAACTCTGGGCTACAAAACAAATGGCAGCTCTGTGCCTTTGTGTGGCCAACGGTCTGCAGCTCTTCCGTAGCGCTCTCCTGGCCACTACTATATACTAACACATCTTGCAACAGGCTGGGACCCCCTGCCTCCCTACCCTAGTTGCATCCCTCCCCTACATGTATAGGAAAGGTCCACCTAGCCCAGCACTCCAGCTCCAACAGCGTCCCGAAGCACTGCAGACTTTCCACAGGCTCTGTGCTGCGGCTGAATATCACCCACGCAGGTCAGTCCTCCGCATGCCGAAGAGCGCGTTGTTTTGCTTGGGAAACATTTTTGCTCCCATGTGTTTGCAATGCTTCCTGAGCCGCATAAAGAACATGATGTGGCCATCCATAAATATTATGAGAAGACAGCTTGTTCTATAAATGAACACGTAACAGAATTTGATTTAATGTAATGTTCACTGAAATAGGAGTTAAAAATTGGGAGCAGAGTGGAAGTACTGATATGCTTTTTAAGTATGGTAAAAATCTTGGACTGGTCATCTTTGACACAGCAAAATCTGAAATAACTGAGGGACCACTTCTCAGCTGTGCAAAGTGCTTTTGTACCAGTTGTTAAGAACCTCCAATTTCCAACATTTGGGTCTAGCCAGTGTGACCAGGGAGCTGGCAAGGAGGGAAACCATGAGGCGCATGAAAACTTTATCTGCTTTTGCTCTCAGCTGAGAAGCAGCCCAGTTTGATACAGGCAAGTGTTCTCTTCCTATTTTGTTTCTGTGTTTCTAGAAACCAAACTGCTGTTAAGATCTCACCCATTGCCCCTTCCAAATAGTATGAGACAGCCAATGGATGACCCATGGTGGAAGCAGTCTGAACCAACAATGCATATGCTGTCTTACCAGTACTAAAGCTGAACTCAGAAGACTCAGCCAAACACTGGATTTGAGCACAGCAGCCTACTTTCATAGCATCAGTTGCAGAACTGGAGCTCTGGTGCATTGTGCATAGCACAACCAGGGGAAGTACAGAAAATAAGTACTCCAAATTCCTCTGCAAAGCCACAGGAAAGCTTTACTGTTGCCAAGCTACTAATATTGTCAAAATACTTGTTTTCCTTTTTCATTCTGCCCATAATACAGTGTGACTCTGAAAATGGGCAGAAGAAAAAAAAACCCCAGTGATACAGATTCACATTAAGCATGCAGTCCAGCATGGGAATGTGAAAGTGAAGGGGACCACAGGAGTTATCAGGACCAATCCAACACACTAGCAGGCAATAGATGCTTTGCTGCAGGAAACACCACTTTTGCATCCTACAGATGCTTAGGTGCTTCCCGATAAGCTGTAAAAAGGCAAAGGTGCAAAAGACAAGTGTGGTGTGCCAGAAGCAGAGAAAAGGAGAGCCTGAGGTCACACAGCTCCATCTGCAATGTGCTGAGAAGTTTATTTGTGTTGCTTTTTCAGGCAAGCACATATTGGCTGTCTTTCACAACCGTGGCAACCCTCTTCTCCATTAGCAGTCTGATGTACTACTTGAGGTAGCACTTGAGGTCTGGGGAAAAAGCTTAAAGGCAGAGCAGAGGAAAAGGAGATCACAGACAAGAGGCAGCAATGCCACAAAAGCATGGTTAAATGCTGATCATAGGAATGATGCCAACTTCTGCTTTCACCTTGTTCACCCTGAGGGTAGTCCTCTGAAATGGCTGTGCAACCTATCGGCATCCAGAAGAGGTACACAAACACTTGGGAGCCACCTGCTCTATGAGATGAAAAAGCTGAATTTGTCCTCAAGCCTTCAAATTTAGATTAAAAAACCCTAAAGAAATCTGGCTGTGATCGCAAGCAGCTATGAGGGAAACTTATCGCAGGGCAATCTACCTCAGTCGAGCCTTTCATGTCCCTGAATTAGCAAGCCATTGCATCAAGCAGACAACAGTTAACAGCATGTTTCTCCGTCACAACAGGCAATGGGACTTCAGGGAGAAGCAGATTTCACTGATGCACGCGCAGCATTACTAAAGCAGTGGAAAAACACTACTCTTGGAAAAGTGCTCTTAAACAGTAGCCGTACAAACTGCCCCCTCGCTCAAGCGGCAGATCATTAACTGCTTCACCTGCGGTGCAGAAGAAAGAGCAAGGCAGGGTACCGCCTGAGAGAGGAAGGGGACCCCACCGCTGTCCTTCTTACTCCTCCCTGGGAGGAGGGAACATTTTTGGATGGGAAGATGGAAGTAACACTGGCTATTCTTCCTCCTTCAGCATTTCAAAACAAGACTCTCAACATTGCTGAGCAGCACATCTATTTTGCCAATATTATACCTTCCTACTCTACTTTGCAGACAAGTTTCCTGAACTACAGTATTAAAGAATATACACAACGCTTATGGAACTTGAGAATTTGCAAATGTGATCACAAACTTGCGTGAAAATTAAGAGCTATGTGTACCGCTATTCCATCTCCTCTAGTATTTGTGTTGAAGAATCAACACCCAGAGCTAAAACAATGAACATTAATAGATACATTATTTTGAACCAGAGTACAGTAACATAATATAATTGAATGATCATCACCTTCAGATGTTGCTGACATTGCAAAGTAAATTGTTCACCTTAAGGGACCTCAAAATCTTGCTTAAGACTTCATCATAGTTAATTTGGCCCCAGAACTTCCCACATGTAGGTAAGAAAGTATTTTTCCCCCACTATCTAGGCTATCTAACCTCGGAAATTGCCACGATGCCCTCACATAGCACTGTGCAAACTTCTGCTTCTCAAAAAGACAGGTAATTCTTCAGCATGGATGGCACCTCCAAAACCATGGGCAGGGCTGGGCTCTGAGGCCTGTTTGCATCAATTAACATCACAGTGTTCAAAGATCCTCCAGCTAAAACTAGAAAAGCTGTGCCCAGAGCTGGATGCCATGCAGATATAAGACACTGCATCACATCTAACCCCAGCTGGCTAACCAGGCTAACCAGTCTGGGTGCGGCCACAAGTACTGATGTGACTATGCTGTTTACTGGTTCAGATTAATGTTTGCCAGGCAAAAGGCACCACACCATATAAACATGCTCAGAGCTAGCTCCAGAACCTCTGGCATGGCACTGGTTACACAGAGCAGACATGGCATTTGTGGGGCCCAGAAGGAGAAAACAAACAAAAAAACCCATTGCTGAGTTTTGTAGCAAAAGTGGGAAGGTGGACACTACCATTGCTCCCCATTCCTGTTTCTAACCCCAAAGCCATCCTTGCTCCTAAATTCCATGATGCTTTATGCCTCTTAAAGCCACACATGCCAAAGTAAACAGCCACTTTAACCTCTTGTGGGCACCACTCAAAGCCTTAAGCTGTTGTGTAGGAAATGCATGTTTATGCCTTACAGAAGCCGTATATTATATTACGATCACTGTGCTAAGCGATACAAACCAGGGAATTTAAAAGTTACATTTGGCAACCTGCCCTTACTGTGCTCTAATTATTTCTTAATATCCCAATTTAAGGGCAGCATATTGGCCCCAATTTTAAATTGTCTGGCATTTGTAAGTTTGTATCACAGAATTAATGTTAAACAGTTTTCAGATTCTTTATTGAAAACTGCTGATTGTGTATTGCCTGACAAAGCAGAATGTCTCCATTAGACTAATGATTTATTGTAAATACGGTAGTATTAAGGCTGACTATTCTGGGTATTAAAAATACATGGAAAAAATCCATTGAAAAAAGTGTTATGTGAGCTGTCATAATTTGTCAGTTTAATATCTTTGTCATTTGCATTTTTTTTAAATGCCAAGAGCAATTAAACCTTATCACAGCACTAGAAGTTGCCAAATTTCACATGAAATTAAAACAGAATAAAGCATCGTGTTAGTTATTTTAATAATATTAAGCAACAAAAACAGAAAAGAGAAGAAAAAGGAAACATATAACAACTGTAGCCACAAACAAAGCAGGTAAAATACAAAGGCTGTTTCTGTGATACATGCACACACATGAACTCCGCAGGCTTCCTACATAAACAAACCATTTCCCTTGACAGTAAGGCCATAGCAAACTGTTGCTAGACTATGGTCTAAAAATCAATAAGCAGCTCCCACAACATGCATTTTTGGCTGCTTTGAGATCACCGTATTTTCAGTTCATCTCTCCACATGGTTTCCATGCAAGCCTCCATAATGAAATACCCCTCGCTTTTTGGACCAATGCAAGTCCCAGCGAGGGAGACAGAAGGGACTTGTGAGTCAGCAGGAGCTGGAGCTAGGACAAATCGATCACAACTTTTTTTCCTGTGGAAATACCAGCTGCTGTCATATTTGTGTTTGAATTCCATTGTGCAAGGCTTCTCCTAGCAATGGTCAAGCCATGGATGAAAAAATTGTTTCTGGGATTGTCTCCCATTGTGCCTGCCTCTCTATAGAGACATAGGATTGTCTTTATCATTATGAAATATCCTGTTGCTATTCAGAAATACATTTATAGGGATTTTAGTGTACAAGTTGTGAAATAAGTAATCACAGTAATTTTTTACAGTTACATTACAGGAACAGTGGTGCTGAACAAACTAAGATTACACAAATATTTGGCCCTGGCCAGTTTAGCTTCTCCTAGGCCTTTTGCTTTATTGGGAAATTGGATGTTGTCAGGGACCTAATTCTGCACTCAAGTGCGTTATTTGAGCCATATGTTCCTAGCAACTCAATACCCCATTGCTGACAAGTCTGGGTCAATTTTGTCTCTTCTGGGAGGAAAGCAGCCAACCATAAACATCATCCCTATTTCTGTTCCTTGCGAGAAGTGCTACCGCTGCTCCCACGAGGTGCTGGGAGAGGATGCTTTCATACTGGTATCAGTACAAACCACATTAGCTTCTATCTCCCAGCAGCTGCAGAAAAGGTGGCAGTTCTATTCAAATGAACATGGCTACTTCTTTATTCCGGCATCTCCAGCAGCAAATGGGACATCCCTTCTAGTGCTGAGCTGTGCCCAGAGCCAAGCACACATGGCCCCTTGGGTGTGGGATAACAAACCTGGGTGACCCACCTCCCCTGACACCCTGCCTCTCTCCACAGGCCACCAGTGGGGAACACTCGCTTTGGCCCTGGGCCCCCCACGCTCACCCAGGGGCTGCCAGGCCCCACCTGCCAGGAGGAGTGATTAGAGACCAACTCAGCTGCTTTATTCAGGATTTACTTCCGCCTGCTGGGAGAAGGTTGCTAGGTATTCTTATAGTCTTAAGCTACTTATATTTTCCAATTATACTTTAGGAAAAAGTCTCAAACGTTTTTTGTGAAAATATAAAAAATGGTTAACTAGTGAGACAGAGAAAAAAAAAAAGCAAGGAGTTTTTGGTAATATTCCATCCAGCCTACTTTTAGAGCCCAAAGCAATAACCCTGCAAGTCACCCTGTAATTAAGCATCAAATTTCCTAAAAGACTCACAGTAAGACACAATGAATGATGATTAAACAGTAGCAGACTAGATCCTTATTATCAGCCACCTGCTCTTTGGTCACATGATCTTGTTTTCCCCCCTGCAACTCACTTCTAGCTCCCACAGTTTGGGGTGTTCGAAGCCCCTGGAGTGCAGGCTGGTGTTCTTGGAGCAATTTGTGCCGGTGCCTGTCTTAATACAGCCTTTCCTCCTCCGCACTGCTTCCTTGTGCTGTCAAAATTGTTGGCTCCTGCAACTGTGGTCTGGTCCTTGCTAGAAGTTTATGGGGAAGCGATACCTGTCAAATTTGGCTTTCTACCTCTGTATACAACACTTGCTTCTTCACCATAGGTGGCAGTGATGATTCAGAGAACAGAACAGGGGTCTGAGGGCAGTTGGCCAAAAAACCACACAGCCAGCAGATGTAAACATAAGGCACAAACTCAGCACCTGATGGTCTGATGCTTGCTAGCTTTTATCAGAAAACTGAATCAGAACTTATTAGAAAATAAAATCTGTATTATACCATCTCTCCAAACCAGCTGGAGTTCACGGTGCTTCTTTATACGAAGTACTGTAACAACTGGGATAGCTGCTTAAAATATCATGAGTGTGTGTCAATGCAGTGCAACCACAGGATTTCTAGCTAAAGAGAGCCATTTGAAGTAGGGTGGGTGGGCCATCTCTACCTTAGAAGATGCTCCATCATTTTAGTCCTACATGGTGTTTGGTTACTTCTAGTGCAAGCTCCTATAGTTATTCCTAGCTATGCGTATACAGACTTGAAAAGAGCATTGGAAGCGGCAGCATCACAAGGAAGTTTAATCCTCACAGAAATGTTTTCCAAGATCATGGCTTTATAAGCACACTGTTCCAGCTTCTGTGTAAAGGGGCATAAGCCATGACTATTATTCTAAAATTACAACAAAAAAAATTCAACTTTCTAGGAGACAGTGACCTGTGATACACTAGAGCATCTGCTTCAACTGAGGCCATGAATGCAAATAGGATACAAATAAAGATACACAATGTAGTATAAAAGAGTTGATTATTGCTTTGTATTTTATTGCCCATGTGCAAACCACTTTGTGATCTATAGAACGTGGCATATGAACCCAGTAAAAGTCAACATGGCATCACTGGTAGCCCCATTTTGCAAGGGCAATGAGTAAACATATACATAAGAATGGGGTGGAGAGATAGGAGACGCTGTTTTCCTCTCCAAAAGCACCTTCATGCTGCTGGGGAGAACATGGGCTAAGTACCACCAAAGATCAAAACAGAAGCTGTCAGCAGGATACGACTGATTTTGCTGCTGGAGTTTAGAGTTGTCATCGTGTCTCAAGGGCTGACAAACCCGCAGTTACACTGTCATTGTCTCCATTGCAAGTGGGTTTGTTTCAACAGGTTTCCAAATTGATAGGGACAATTCAGCCAAGCTTAAGCCTTAGATGGCTAAAGGATTTCAGAGCCCTTTATGGGCAACAAGTGAACCTTACAACACACTGAGATTGTTATCTAGCCTAATTCTGCACATAGATCAGCTGGGCCACATTAGAGGTTTTTGAACACTGCGAGTTGATGAGAAAGCCAGCATCATAATCTGAAGCCCACCTCCCAGCTTGCTCGTCTAAGTACCTGAATGTTTTTCTGCCTTCTGTTTTAAAAAAATGCACCTGGTTTGCCCCAAATTCAGGTAAGAAACTACGAAATATCTGTAAAGTCAAATCCTTAACCAGCATTCAGTCCCAGCAGTCTTATATTTAAAGGATGCTAAATGAGTCCCACTGCCTTACTGAAAGACAAAAACGACTAGTTACTTCAAAAGGGAATTACCATCAGCAAACAGCTTCCTGTGTCTCTTACCCTTCCTGTGACACGCAGAAAGCAGCTAATTGACACTTGCTATTCAGCCTGTGCTACAGCATTTCAGGCCTCAAGTTAAATAGTCTTGCTTCCATGGAAAGCTCTTAAGTTTCACTACTGGTCCAATATGAAGTTTGATGTGCTACTAGATATTCCTCAGAGACAGGATATTCAATACACAAGACCTCCAGTGCCTTTAAAACAGATTATTTACTGGAAGGCATAGCCTGCAGCCACAGCTGTAGAGCCTACATAATTCAGGGTAACAATTAACCACAACTAGCTCATTACTGCTAAAATAATATTCCAAGTGCAAAGAAGTCATATAAATCCCCAAGAAACATGAAACAAGGCCTCCCATTTTTGTTCACTACTAGCATGGAATGCACGATGCGGCACCTCGCTATGGTGCCATTCACCCTGATGAGATCCTCCCCCCCAGCTTTTGGCACCTCGCATTGGCATGGTCCTTGGCTATGAATGAGTGTGCCAGACTTGTCCACTTTAAGATGAGATGCCTGTCCAGCAGGGCACAGCTGACCGGGAGCTCTGGGGGAAGGGATGATGCTGATCTCACTCCTTCTTACAGGAAATCCCCCCCAAAAAGCATCACTTGGGAGCACGTCCATTTCCGCAGCTTCTCTTTTCCTGCTACTGCAAGTTTCTTGCTACTTTTATATTCCCCTTTTTTCCCAAGAGTTATTTCCAGCCCTTCCTTGGTTTTTTTTAAATGACTTTTATTACATCATTGCTGTTTCCAGGCTTGATGTGTCTGGCCCAAAGCAGACATGTGCAGCAAAGCCGGAGCGCAGGACCTGCCGGTGGAGGCAGGCGGGGGGCTGCTGGCTGCCCTCCCCTGCCCACAGCAGCAGGCAGTCTTGTGGCCGAATACCTGCAGCCAGCCCATCACAAACAGCTGCTGCCAAAATAGGCAAAAAAATACAACTAGAACTGTCCTGATGCGCCATACACAGATGGATGAATATTTTATTGTTATTCCAGGAAAGGCTTTTAAAAGAACACACAAGACAACAATTATGAGGAGCTGTCTCGGTACACAGATTAAAAATACAAGCAATCTAACATATAAAGGAAAAGCTTTTTTAAATGAAAACATTGTTTCTATAAGCCACAAAATAGCATGGACCAAAACAGCTAAAAGGTGCACCTAGGTGACCTATTAGCAACACTCATCTTTAAAAATAACAGTTTTGGCCAGAAAATTATTTTAATGATGGCACAGATGATGAGTGACGAATTACAGAGATATTTCTGTTATGCAGAGCAGAAGATGGATTTTTGCCCAACAATAATCCATGGTCTGACTTTGAAAGTCTCTTTGGCAGCATGATGAATTTAATAACAAAGGCCTGGTTCACTGACACCGATAACCAAATTGTTATTTGTAATACTCGGTGGCTGAAACTTGTAGCTGTGCTAATATTCTGCAGTTCTGTACTGCCAGAAACAGCATCTCTTTAGGAAGAATTCGGGCAGGTAGCCAGTTTAGCATGTTTACATTTCAACTGGTGAACTGCTTAAGAACAAATTAATTAGGCAGTTAGTTTTAGGGTTGCAAATACGCTGCTCCTGTCTGTTTGATCTCCTAAGTGCCCAGATTACACCGCGTAGCTTTTCAAAGGTCCGCTTGCATCCCTGTAGAAGTCAGAGGCCATGGGCCAGATCTAAAGAGGTATTCAGCTGCACAGTCCCCACGTTGGCACCCGACTCCGTTTGGATGCAATTAGGGATCAAGAGCCCTAAAAAACCCTCTGCAGACCTGGCAGTGTTTATGCAGCTCCCTGTAGGCTCTTTGGAAACGGATGTATTCCCTACACCACTCAAAGAGTGGAAGCAGCTGGACTCTTGGAAGAGCTGCCCGGAGAAGAGAGCGTGCCCATGCCATGCGTGGGGCTGAAGATCGCTGGGGGTTTGGACCAACCAGACCCAGGCCGCGAAAAGCTCACTGGTGACCACAGTGGAAGCTGGAGCATGGCCTTACCCTCTGCTGTGACATCCTCACTCAGGCTTAATTCCATCTGTTGTTGGGTGTTTGGGTTTTGGGTTTGGGGGTTTTTTTTGTTTTTTTGGTTGGTTGGTTGTTGTGGGGTTTTTTTTTGGTTTGGTTTTTTTTTTTAACAACTTGTTTTTAATTCTTTTTCCAAAAGGATTATTTTAACTAATTTTAACTGTATATAGATTGTTTTCTAAAAAATGCAAGTATCCGTCACTGTTTCTGCATGAAAAAAAAAAAATATCTAGAGTTATAAGAAGCTTTGAGAGTAGTTGGTCAAGTTGTCCGGAGAGCAAAGCCTTACTTATTTTAACTTCCAAATTTTGCAGATAGCAACCAAACTGGAATCTTCCTAAGGCAAAAAACCCAAATATACACACACAGGAAAACCTGTTTCTATGGTTTTCAGATACTAGCTTCCTTCTTCACCCCCCCAAAAACTGGCCTTTAAAAGAAATGTGACTCATTCCAGAACAGATTCTTATAGCTGGATTAAAGTGATAGCTCTGTCAAGACTTCAATAGTATTAGTTGTTGATGCTGGGGAGTGTAAAAACCTGGAGGAATTAGCAGCTCTGCCTGCCAGGGTATCTCTTGCCCACAGGCATTCTGTGCCAGAGAAGAGGAATCCTTCCCCTCCGACCAGAAAATTCTGCCTTGTCATGGAATATCAAACAAGTCATTATCATTTATTATGTTAAGGCTTCTTAAAGGCTAGCCAAAGCACCAAGTGCAAAGAGTATTCCTAATCTTATTTATTTCACAAAAATGAACATTATACTAGGACCACATCAGTTTTTAAGTTCATAGATACCAGCAATGTAATTTTCCATGATGCCAACATTTTAATTTCTGGAAAAACTTTTCTTTTTGTCTTGGACTTTATAGAAATAAAAGCAGCAAGACCCTTTAATCTGTTTGTCGCAGAAGTCAATAGCAATACACTTGAGACGAGATTGACCTGGACAGCTCAGCAGACATAAGCAAGAGTTTTGCTAGTATTATTAAAACAAACACCCCCCCCTCCACACACACAAAAATAAGCTACATGTATAGTATCATCGCTGAAATCTACTGTTGAGTAATTTTTTCACATACTGTAGAGGTGATCATCACTTTTAAGGTCAACAGTAGACAAATCTGATGATTTGAGCAGGTTTCAAAGGGCACTGAATGTACTGCAGATTCTGTGTCCTAATATGTATTGCACTAGTACCAATAAATCAGTGAGACACTGACATGTTCAAGTTTTACATCAGTCAAAGCAACATGCAAAATATCCATCCCAAAGAGCTCTCTCTTTGCTCTGCTTAGTGATAAAAGGTAATGCAAAAGAGAAATGCAAATAATGCACCAATGCAATGTTGGTATTGCATATACCTCCTTAGAAACCATGAAGTGCATTATTTGGCATGAAAATGATCTAAAGTGGCATGATCTAAAGTTGGAACATCAAAGAAAACAATAAAAAGTGCAGATATATTGAGTATTTTATGTACTAAACATAAAAGAGAGCAAGGCATTGTATGGATAAAATAGAAACAGCTTAAAATAAGACATATGAGAGAGATGCATTATCTACTTTTCATTAGCTTTATTAGTTACCTATCCACACCTATTGCAATCTGTGAGAGATATTTTCCACTGAAGTATATGTATTTTCCCCTCCTGCCACATTTCCTGCATACAGCTTCCAAAATAACACTGAAAACCTTGAAAAGGCAGATCCTACATTACAGTTTACGTTCACATTTCCAGGAAACACAGACTTAAAACAGAAAAAACAGACTGCTGAAGGGTTAACAACTTAAGTGTGTCACATTTTACACATAGAAATTTGCTTTAATAAAGGATACTGAAAAGGCAGAAGCCACAAAGGCTAAAGAAACACATCTCCTGCAGCAAGTGAGACAGGATACAAATGAACCCCATACCTCCACTGAGAATGAAGATCTGTTTTATTTCACTTACCAGCATTATCCATTTTCCCCCCTCGGTATTCAAAAAAGCTGAGTTCTCCAGAAAAGCAGCCGGTACAGTCTTGCTCTCGCTAATGAAGCTGGCTGCCCTTCTTCTGGTTATTAGACCTTGCTAGCAGTCAGAGCATACTTCATGCACTGACTGCAGTAGACATCACCAGGAAATTTATATCTCCAAGGATGACAAACAGCCATTAGCTCCATTATAGGCTGATTAAGATTGTGTGAGCCTATCAAGTAGATACTTAAATCCCCCAGGGTTTTACCTCTTCAGGGAGAAAACAAAAGAACTCCAAGCCTATAATATTGAATATATGTTTCTGAAAAGTAAAAGTAACTCTAATGAGGATAGGTTTAATGGGTAGGAAGGCAAAACTTTAAATAAAAAAGGGATATATTACAGAGGAAAGGGCTGTGATTTATCAATGACGCAACAGCAAAAGTTTTAAGGAGGAAAAAAGGGGGAGGAATCTATGGCTGAGAAAGTGTTAGTTTAGATTACAATTTGCAGCCATTAGCTTTGGCTGTGCTTTAAATCCTACAAGTTCTGCACCTGATGTTCCCTATGGTTTGTGAGAAACACAGTAGATATGCTTATCTGCAGATGCATGTCAATATATTAATTGCCTGGAGACATTCATTATTATACTGTTCATAGCTGAATGTAAGGAAAGGGTGAAAAGTAACTACAGGGCTTTACTTCTTTTAAAGTCAAAGTAAAAACACATGGGATGGAGGAGGGATTAGACTCAACAAAATCTGAATGACACATGCTGAGGTGAACAGGTATTACTTCTAAACTTTCCATACCACCTGAGTCTCTGCTGAACAGGCTTTTCCCCCATACAAGTAAACAAACAAACAAAACCAGTACAGACTCCTAAATATTTCCCTTCCCTACACTTCTAGACTTTCCTCTTTATAAATGAAAAAATACTTTATTTTCAAATAAAAAATCTCTCCCCTGGCAGCAGAAGGTAAACAGAAGCAGTACATGGAGGGTACCAGGAAATTTGGGTTCTGTCCCCCATTTTGGCACTGATTTGCTGTCTCACCCTAAACAAGCATTTTGTGACATGGTGCTTGCCCAGTGGTGAAAGGGACACCATTACACATACTGCCTTTGGTGAAAGAGAGTGTCACAAAGTACTGACACGACACAAATCCCACGCAGCATCTTCTCAATTTTTTTCCCCTTCTTTTAAATAATTTACTCAGCTGCTCCAATTCTCTTTATTGCAATGGAAAAGAAGTACAGATTTTTGTGTCTGTATCATATTGACACAAATCCCCTTCAGCCTCATAGCATCACATGAGCAACAAAATACATTTTCTATTCATCACCCCCTCACTGCCCCTTTGATCTTGTTTGTCCTTCTTAAATGTTAAATAAAAAGACAGTTGCAGCACTGATCTATTTACACTGATTAAGAAGTGGAGAGAATCAATGGCTGAGAGGTAAAGTCATCAGCAAGAATGGAGAATATCTAGGGCATACTGGTTATATTCTGTATTTCCAGAAAGGAAGCACTTGGAGGGCTAAGGAGAGACTAAAGATTAGAAATCTGTCACACTTCATATTAAGGTTCTATTTATAAGTGGCTTATAAAGAGCTTATAAAAAATAGAAGTTATCATAAGCATGTTGCATTAGTACGTGTTACAGATAGCTACAACCACACCAATACAAAGGGTTAAAAATGACCAATAAGGAGCTTATTCTCCTGCTAGATTCTGTATCAGTTAATGACAATTGATTAACATGCCAATTTAGGTAATTGGTTAATGTGCATCTGATGAACTCTAGTTGCCTAGGAGCACTAAACTGGAGGCCACGAGATGGCCACCTGATAGATGCAACCATTTTTCTCCAGCTCCTCTGTGGGAGGAAGCTGCCTGGAGAGCGCTGGGTTCCTGGAGAAAAGTGAGAGAAAGCAGGGGCTCTTGGTAGGTCTTCAAAGACCCCCGGGTCCCAGAGAGACCTGGGGGATGTACTGCAGCACCGGCAGACTGCTGGGGAGAGAAGAGCAGACGCGTGTGCCTTTGCGCCAGGATGCTATCGCTTAACTGCGGAGACAACCAAGGGAAAAGCAAGCTGCCTTCGTAAAAGGAAGCGAGTCCCTGGTTTGGAGATGGGGGTCTGCAGAGCCACAAAGCCTACAGGTGTCTGATTGAGCCCAACCAACACTGAGGAATGGTGACACAACCACCGCAGGGCAGAAGGACAGATGTGTATCTTAAATCTTAGCAAGTATGCAAATGTCTTGTGCTGTTTAAAGCTAAGAGAGATTGGGTTTGAGTCCAATCTGTTTGCTTTGAGTTTCACTTGGGCTGGGAAATGGTAGCTGTGCACTGGAGCAGACACCAGGCAATGGTGCAGCTCTAGGAAACCAGTACTGACCCTTGTGGCTGGGGATACAGGTGGGCAACAGCCTGTGCCAAAGAGCCCAAGGGATGAGGCAAAGCTGCACCTACTTAGACCTCAGGGAAATTAAGAGCTCCGGACAGTGAATATTTCTACGTGGCAGGCAGGTCCCGGTGTGTGTGCCGTGACTGAACCCCATCTGCAGGGCAGATGGGCTTTGTGGTGTCCTTCATGGTGCTGGTCCCCTAACGATGCAGATGTGAAGACCTATGGGAGCATACCACAGCTCCCTTCCTGCCCTCACGCACAAGTTTCCCATCCTGACATGCAATTCCAATATAGTCACAGACTCGGGTCACCTGAGGATCAGGATTGTAAGGTGCTAACTAGAGTATGGGAAGTCCCAGTTACAACAGCTTGATAAGCACTGAGTTTGGGTGCTTCATCAGGGCTGTGTGACAGGTAACCATTTAATAATTTTTGAAAGCTAACTATAAATGGAAACTTAATATGATATATGCCCTAAATCTCTTCTGTTTGAACAGAAAATATCATACCAGGAACCTTCTAAAAAAAAAAATTTTACAAAATACATGACTTTTTTTTTTCTTGTAGGTAATTAGATTATCACATAGAAATGAACAAATGTGTATGACCAGATACAATTATTACGGGATTAAAGCAATGTGTCCCTGACTGCACATGGGCAAAAGAAAGATACAGATATTAGGTGGGGTTGAACAGGAGGCTGCAACTGTTATTTAAAAGTTAAATATACATATATTCCAGGCATAAACTTATTTAATTTGTGAGTACAGAACAACCCCATCACAATTCATAGTTGCATGACACCAAAATACTTCAGTCTGTCTAAGGGCAATTTTGAGTAAGGACTGAGAAGATCAGGTCTGCAGAGGTCCAAAGCTCTCTGTTCCCCTTCCCAAAATCTCGTATTTCATCAACCTGTACCCTAGTTTCCTTCAGCTATGACGTGGTCTTGGCTCACAGTTCATTTCTGTCATAGGTGATTAAGACCCGAGTTCAATTCCCTGTTGAGCTACAGACTCCCTGAATGATTTTGTGCAAGCTCCTCCAACATCTGACCTCCTACAGGAACGGCTTGTACGATGCTCGCTCCCCACACCCCAGCTGTGTGAGGACAAACACACTGGAGGTTGTGCGAGACCCCAGTGGGACAGTATTAAGAGCCGATGAAGCAGCTCACTCAGATAATCAGTGCCACCACCTAGAGAAGGAAGCATTATGGGGTACATTAGAAGCACCAGAAGCTAATGACGCAGAACCCTAATGATCCCGTTCTTCAATGTACCTCATGTACACAGCCTGCTGTAGTAATGACATTTCACTCCTGGGAAAATCGATGAGGATTCAGAGGCACAGCAATCTGCCCAGGTAAGCAGCAAATAGAGAAAGCAGGGTAAGCAGAGACCTCAGTGCCCAGCCATCGAAAAAACTCTTTGAGTTGACAAACCCACAGAGTCGATGTACAGCTTCAGCTGTGGTGTTTCCAATCATGACAAAGACGCCTAAGAACACATTTAGAAAATGTGAAATCTGGCTCGGCTCGGTGCAGATTTGTCACTGCAAAGATCTGACTCCGTAAGATGCCATTTCAGGCAAAATGTTTCGTTTCCCTTTCACTGTGTCTGTTTCTTCCCACACGGAAATCATCATGCAGGTGTCTCTAGGAGAAGCTGAACTTGTTTTTAGATGCTGTGGGTTTGTATAGTCAATGCCAACACTCTAAATATATGGCTTCGTGCAATTCTTCTAAGTATTCACCAAGTCCCAGGGCAAGGACCATGCTGAGCACAAGGGATCTGTGGCCCTCCAAAAGACGTTTCCTTCTGTGAAGTACACTTCTCTCCACCAGCGGTGGGGGTTTCACAGGGAGGGAGGGAAGGACGCTCTGAAGGCACGGGAATGCCAGCAAGAGATCTGGGCTCTGCTACAGACAAATCCCAATTTTTCAGTCAGTAATGAAAATTGCCACTTATGGCAAAAGGGTGCTTTATAAACGGCACCAAAATCCTTGATTAGTAACATCTCTATAGATACAAAGTTGTTAGATGCATGTTCTTCAGGCCTTAGGTGTATGAAAACCATCTCTCCTCTGGCACATTCTTGAAAATTGCTATGCAAAAGGGAAAGCCTCTCAAGGAAGTGCTGAACCGTTTGCATAGAGTAGGCTTCCCTGGCTTAGGGCTGAGGGTTCAGCGTACCTAAGGACGCTGACCTCTAGCAGAAGCCTTCCCTAAGCCTCAGCAATGATTCCCAGTATCACTGGGAGAAGGCTTTGCCAAACGTCTTTTCCCCACCTCACAGAGGCAGAGGAGTTTGAGAGCAGGACAGTAACAAGGATGCTCTTTTCCTGAGAAGAAGCTACGGTTCAACCTGAAAATACTGTTCATATACCGCTACGATTGCAGAGGATGCTTTATTTTGCTGAGCAAACAACAGCAGCCTTTTGTTCCCCAGGAAGACTTTATCCTTGAACAGCCCGGCCAGATGCAAAGGTTCTGACTCTTGCCGAAAGCTGCAAGGGGAGAAGCAACACCACTGAAGTCAACAGATTTAAACTGATAGAAAACAAGAAGAGAGCGGGATCCAGACAGCAACGTGTGGTCGTTGTAGGTGGGGAGTTTCACAGCACAGATGGGTTTTCAGAGGGAGCAGGAAGGCGCTGGGCATATGTTGGGTGTAGTGCAGAGAGGGTGGCAGGGCTGAGTGAGAGGAGCACAGAGGCAGTGGGAGGGGAAAGCAGGGACGTGGGGAGAGGTCAAGGAAGAGGTTTCAGCATATCGTGAAGAGGGGTGCTCAGAGGGATATAAAAGTATGGACAAGAAAAACACCTCTAAATGCTTGATTATTCAAGTAAATTCTAACTTGTTTCTGAATCCCGGCTTTTAGTGAACTCATACCTAGAAAGAGGTGTGGTATGTGTTCAATTTGAAACATCTGGAAAAATAAACACAAGTTTTTCCCCTTTAGTTTTCCCACTGATCCTGCTATGGAGTCAGGCAGCTTTGCACATGCCTAACTACCTACCTAGCCCTGGAAATCTAGACAGGATTTCTTGGCCTTGGATGTGCTTGAACAATTTATGCCATGCCCTGACATGACCAAAAGTAAATGCAGTAAATATATATTAAATATCTGCTGGTGTCACCATGACACAGCTGCAGAGCTGGCAATGGGAGCCTCAGAAAAAAGATGTCTAAAAGGTTCAAGCATTTTTACTACTATTTAAACCAGTTCAGAACTATTGGCAGGCTGACTGCCTTCAGAATACAATTAAGTCTACTCAGAGTCAGGTCTAATTGGCATGCTGGTAAAAATGCCATAATTCTCAGACTCATCTGCGTTCTCTCCTCCCTCTTAGACAGCCATTACTTCTGTATCGCTTCCCTTTCTTCCCTTGTCTTGCCCTCTCGTGGGCACACATGGACACACAAAATGAGCTGCAGCTAGTCCTCCGTGTTCTTCTCTTACTGGAAGCCAAACTCTCAGAGCCTGTCATGTACCAGCTTGTACGGACCCAAGTGGGACTGTAACAGAGGGAAGGTGTACGGATCCGAAACTGCCATACATCTTCCACTGAACTGTCAAGTATTTGCTCTCAGAAACAGAACTTGCCCTTCTGTTTGCTTTTTACAGTCTCCTAAAATTGGAATGACTTGAAAAAGCAAATGGCTACTAAAGGAATTAGAGCTATGATTTGGGAAAGTGCAGAAGATATATTTTCCCCTCTCTGTCATAGAAAACTGGGTAAGTGGTCTTCTGGGAGAAAGGCTACAAGACCTGGACAGCCATTTACAATCCCTGGCGTGGGTGTTCATGCATTAATATAACATATTGCTCACGTAAGTGAATTCTGTCAACCAAACTGAAATAACCTCTCTCCTTTTCTCTTTAAATATCACAAACAAGTGCATTGAAATGAGTTACTATTCCTATGGAAACAGAGATGAGCTCCAACCAAAACCTTACCTCAGCATAGCCTTTGCTATCCAGAATGCCAGGCTAAATCAGGCATAGGAAATAGGGCAAATCAGTTCAAAGTAAGACTTTTGAGTGTAATTGTAAGGTAGCAGGCTGATATAATCCTCAGTATTATACAATCATAACAAGGAATAAGAAATTTGTATCCATATGTAAATTGTGAAACAAAGTCCCAGACTCAAAACCCATTTTATGGGCTGCGGGCTTCCCACACCTGAGCAAGACAATTACAAAGCCTGTTTATAAAATGTTCTGGCTTTGAAAATCTATGAACATCTTTGAATGTTCTGAAACCATCATGATATTTGGCTAGATGCAGTATTTGGACAGATTTTCTACAAAGAGGCCAAACTGAAGCTCTGGATACAAGGACAGCCAGTTTTGGATCTCAGTTTGTCTCTGGCTCAGTCATACTGTGGCTGGTGCAACAAAACCTCGCTCTCGGTGTTTGACTTGATGAGGATGGCTAACACGAGCAAAAATACTTCAGCCTTCTATTGTAATGTAAAAAGTGAACACACATTTTGAGTCACAAGGGACAAGGCACTAAGAGAAACAAAAGGCCTTTTAGTCTGTCAGAGAAAATTACAATAAGAAACAACAGTTGAAAACTGAGAATAGGCATTTTCAAGTAAAAACAAGTATGTGTTGCAACAGCAAATGTGATTAAGCTACCAAGGCTATCAGTGGATTTTCTGTCTCTGGAGGTCATCACATCAGGACTGGACGTCTTTCTGGATGACAACAATCAAAGATAAGCGACTAAGCTCAACAAAAGGGTAAATGAAGAGTAATTTAAGGGCTTGCAGTGTACAAGTCGGACCGAATAAACCCTCTGGCATTAGTGCTATGAATCTATGTAAAAAGGCCAATATTCGTTATCTTTGCTGAAGTGAAATACCAGACTTTTATCATGCCTTAATGACTGCATATAATAGAGTTACAGAACATTTTACCCCACTCCTTGAGACCTTCTTACCTTCTGCCCACTGCTTTTTTCTCCTGTGTGTTCTGCAGATTTCTCTCTTGCAATCTTATGTACAGTAAAAAGAGAAGGAATTTAACCTCACTGAGAGGAATAAATGTAGCTTACATTCTGTTTTCCCTTAAAATCTGCTAACAGATAATTCAGTAAAGGAAAACCAAAGAAAGACAATATATTCTAGTCTGAGGATCTGAGGTGATACCCCACTCATGGTGAAGCCAACAGGAAAACTTCCACTTCAGTGGGGCCAGGACTTCATCCCTGGACATAAAACATGTGGTCAGGCTTATGTCAAGGACAGGGGAGATTCTGGGTACGTCATTTTGTTTTAAGTAGTATGAATAAAAATACGTGAAGAAAGACTTAAGCAAGACAATAGAATAGTGCATTTGAGATATTTATCAGCATTTATCTTAATGCTCTCTCCCAGCTGAAGTAAAATTTAGGCAAGTGAGAGCTAGATAATTATCACCTAAATGTCAAATGCCAGCCTTAGGAAAATGATAAAATAAATACTGAGAAAGAAAAAGAAGTCTTTCAAACTCTGAAGGCTGATGAACCACTGCTGGTGTGAAGTCATGCGCTGTACATGATGCACTGTACATTTAGCCAGACAAACTTGACTGCCTCTTTGGAGGTTAGTGTTTTGTAACTTGATTCGTGAGACAGAAATCTGAGCAGACATAAATTAGAAACAACCAGAGAAGACACTTGACAAGATCCACTAAAGAGAGATATAACTTCAGCTTGTTACCTTACTGTCTCTTCCCCTGAGGTCCTGCTAGTTAGCACACAGATCTGTGTTGCTTTTGTACTCCATAGTGCACGTTAAAAAAGTAAAATCCATCTGCCAGAAGTGACCATTAAATAAAGGAGCACCGGTAAGTGCTGCCAGATGTTCTGCAATATTTGGAAAGGAGAATGGCAGGAGAACCTAACTAAAGCAGAGTAAAGGACACTGCTTGAGGGTGTTCTCCCAAATGAGTTTAAAAAAATATCTATTTATCTATATTTATATATAAATTCAGTCTCTATGTTACTGTAGTGGGACTGCATTCTCACTTAATTGCCACTTCTATTCCACATAGAAGGGATTCACTTTACCCACATATAGTCCAAGTCATGGTATCCATATGAGCAATTGGTATCTGTACGAGGTCTTGTGGAATCATGTCTCATCTCGTCAAGCCCAGGGTTACTATTACTTCAGCCCCTGAGTTTCCATGGAGTTGCAAGGATTACTGTCCTCTTTCACGGGCAGGAGCTTAAGCTGAATGGGCTGTGTAACAGTGAAGCGTGCCCAGTGTGTCTAACCTGAGTCCATCTATGTCATGCCAGCAGAGACCCCTGAAACAAAACACTCATCTTTTTCCCTGCGTCTACTTCACCTGCTGTTTCTTGACTCAAAGTGAGATATTTATGAATGAGAACTTCCTCTGCATGATCAACTTGCTCAAGGGATCCAGCTAGACTAGAATCACAGCTCCAGATACTGCTAGTACAAGGTGCTCCATACTTGCACCAAAGGATATTTCTTTTTAATGACTAATAGTCAGAAATTGAGTTAACTTCTCAAGTGCAGAAAGTGTGGTGAATTGATTATCTGTTGGTGTATGTGTAATTTAACCCTCAGTACCCTTGTCAGTCACACGAGTATCTGTGTTTGCTTTGACTTCTGCTAAACGCTTGTCCTTAACTGCTTTAAGTACCACATAGAGGATCACCTTACCTTGTACAGCTTGATGATTTTCTAAAACCAGCAACAAAACAGATGTTCACATGCACCTCAAAGGTAATGAAAGGACAGGTATATTTTAATCCTTATAAAATATATATTTGCCTGAAAGAGGCTAGTTAACAGCACTAGTTATTTTTATTGTGATTTGATAATAAATATGTTTGCCAGAACGTACTGCAAAATGTGTGTGACAAACACAGAGCCAAACTGATATCAGCAAAGCACGTCAGACAAATTGGCAAGCTGGAGGTGTGCCGTACACAGGTGTTGGGAAAATATGCATTAGAAAGAGTTTGCTTTTGCTGAATGAACAGACAAGGTCAATATTTTCCAGCTCAGGATGCAACTGTGTTACCATAGGCTGTACTTTAATTAGATCACAGCTGGCCAGTATAGCAGAAGAAAAATGAGACCCCAGAGTAATTTCAGGTAATAATACTGATAATTCAGCAGCCCAAACTTTTTACTCTGAGTCAAAACTCTAACAGTGCTCCACTCCAGCATGGAGCCAGAAGGTAAACCACTGTTAATGCAACATACAAACTTCCACTGCTGAGAAGTGTATTATGATAAACTCAACAACATGTTATAAATCTGGTTCAAATTGCTTGGATGTTTTGCTCAGAAGCATGCATGTCTGGGGAATAAGGGCAGAAAGATCAGAGAATTTGACTGAAGAGGCAACAATGAAGCCAGGGAAACTAGAAGAACATCCCAAGAAAAAAATAAGGACCAAATGCCAGCTGAAAAATACTGAGCTGTGAGCAATGAAATTATGCCCTCTTGTTTGACTCCCACTGTCTTGAGGGAAACAGAACTTGGTGTACAAGCAGATGAAGAAATCAAAGACATTCCTGTTTCTATTATCAGTTTATTCTCCTAAGTGAAAAAGCATATAAGATTGCGTAAAAGTTCAAAAAGGGGCCAAATATGCATGACAAGCTGGTTTGTGATATTGCTTTCCTACCTTAGCTATTACCCAAAATACGCTGTTGATTGGAACATGCCTTTCACCTGGGCATCCAATCCCAGGGAGTCATGCGAGGCAGTTTAATCCCTTTTGTGGCAAACAAGTCAGCACTGTTTTCCTACGGTGGTAATCAGAGGTAAAAAGAACTCCAAAGCTACATTTGTACAGCATTGTTCCTTTTCTTTTTCCTTTACAATAGCACCCACTTGCAGTTGCAGTGCCTATCTGGTGTGCAATCTAGGATGCTGTAATTAACTTTTGAACACAGGTCTTTATATTAAAGCATCAGCAAAGATGTAGGAGGGGAAATGATGTATCCTGCTTCGTTTATTTCTAAAAATAACAAAATTTCATCAGGAACATGCTGCTTGAATTTGCCCGGAGAGCATATTTAGAAATGCAGGGAAAGCTGCCCTCTTGAGAGCAATATGAAAAAGCTCATTAAAGCTGTTACAAAAGCCGGTTAGGTATTTTAGAGCTATGTTGCCCTTCTCTTTACATTGCAGGTCCCTGAGAAGTATAAGCTTCTTTGCTTCAGTGAGGAAGAGAATATTATAGAAAGACCCCGATAAAAATATATTTGAAATATTCTTTTTACCTGCATTATTAATAGTGTTTGAATTATTAAAATGTAATGAATTTGAAATAGCTAATTATTTCACTGCCGATACCTTTTTCTTTTGTCACTGAGGTCAGCCTGGACAATGGGATTACAATGAAGGTTGCTTCCTCTTTGATTCCCCATTTTTCATCTTGGTTTTCAAGCACAGGCATACTGTCTTTCAGTAACTCCCTTCCTCTATTTTGCTTTCAGTTTAGCAGTGTGGGTAAATGGCATAATCATATGCAGTCTTAACCTCCCAAACCTTCTGCTCTCTACGTGCCCTCCGAGGCTGCAGTCTTCAAGTCTGACAACCCCCAAACTGCAAGCGTTTTGGTGAAAACTTGAAATGGTACGTTTCTATGTGGTAGCTTCAGCATTTCTCCAAAGCATTTTTTCAAACATCTTTATTTTAAATCCTTACAAAACCTTAGTACTGGGCATAAATTACTTGACAGTGATTAACCTCTCAAGTGCTTTGGAATTTTACCTGGATTCCGATAATGCTTTCTTCGTGTGCTGTAGTTATATGAAAACCAGACCAAAGGAGGAGCATGCCAATTGACAGAAAGCTGTTATTACCTCTTTGCTTGAATTTGTGAAGACTGTTTTGACTCCCAGTGCTGTCCTCCCAAGTGCTTGCAACTTTCCTGGCTTGGCAATAGTTGCAATTTTTGCAAGGGTATTCTGTAATCCTACATTCAAATCATAACTAAGTATTGAGTAGAACTGGGCCAAGGACTGTCCCCTGCAAGATCCTGCTTGAGATGCCCTTTTAGTCTGACAGAAAACTACTGATAAATATTTCTGAGAGCAATTTATCAAACTGTTGTGCACCCACTTCATGATTACATCTAGGACACGTTTCCTTAGCTTGTGTCTAAAACACAGTCCTGTGGAACAGTCTCAAAACCTTTTCGATGTCAAGATATGTCAAATCAAGACACGTCTAGTGTTTTCCTTCACTAGTCAACTTAGCCCTCCAAAAGTAGAAAATCAAATGGATTTAGCACACATTTTCTCTCATTTTGTTATTGACTTCATTGTCTTCTAAGTACTTGCCAATCATTCAACATAACTCATTCTGGAACCATCCCGGGATGAATTTTAGCCTAACTGGTCTCCACCTTTTGTTATAAAACACCACACTGAGACCAGGACACTGCCAAGCAACAGTGATTTGCAAAACACGCTCCCAAAGAGCCAAGGTCACCCACCAGTGTAGGTGCCCTGGACCCGTGCAGCAAGCTCGGCTCCCCGGCTGTGCAGCAGGGTGCTGGGCTGCAGCTCTGCCAGCCGAAGCCCTACGTGGAAACAATATCACAGATCCAGGTAGTTCGTTTTCCTGTTTGGCTTTCAGGGATGGAGGCAGAGGAGACAGCATGGTACACTCACTCATCCCCTCTGGCCAGCCCACCTCCACCCCTGCCAGCCGATCCTGGGAAAGGGACCTCCAAACAAAGGGTCGTGTTGCTACACCAAAAGGAAAAAGCTTCTTCTACACGTGGCGTGGACAATCGGGGCCAAGGCAGCTGCTCAGCTGAGTGACGGCTGTCGGGAATGGCAGAACCCTAGGAACTAAGAACAAGAACCCATAGAGAGGCCCAGCAAATACAGGGGGAGAAAACAACATAAGCGAAATGGTTATGATGAGCACAAATGAAAATCAGTTAAGGAGGTACATGCTCTCAAGCGGATGTCATGTGGTTTACAAGATGACATGGCAGAGATAAAGTTGATCTAAAAAGAAGATTGTGCTGGCCTCACATGTTTCAATGAGCCCATATAAATTAAAGGAAGAGTCCTGTTAATGCCTATCCATGTAAGAAATCAGCTGTGCAGCCCAGTTGTTCTCTGTGCAGTTATACAAGTCCTACAACATTTTAGTAATTTAACATTTTTAGTGACTTTGTATTAATTTTGCCATGCTTCCTTTGGAAAAAGAAGATGTTTAAAGACAACTAAGCAAATGACATCAATTTTTGAACTAGACCAGTCTACAAAGAGACTCTCCTACTACAGACTTAATGATCACATTTCTATTTTATGAAAGCAAAGTCAAGTGCAATAGGCAAACCTTCTAATGGGCTTAGGCAGAACTTGCAGATTCTCTGCTCTGTATCTCCCACAGGTTTTTATGTCCAAATCAAGACCTAAATCACTTAGGAAGCATGCTGAACAGTTAACCTAAAAGGAAAAATTCAGATGCTATGTTGTCCTAAGGCTGCAACAAGCAGTGAAGTAGGCCACCTTATTTATTGCATCTTTAGGTCAATGTTGTATCTGAACCCAAAATAGGTTAGTGCGTAATTTTCAAATTGGTAAAAAAACCGCTGTGCTTTTCATCCTGACATAAGGATATTATCAACTACACATTTCAAGACCTGGATGGAACTACACTGTGCCTCCTCCTCCAGAGTTCAGGACATGAACGTCTTCCACCACCCTGCTCTAGCAACACAGCCTGCCCCAAAGTTTTCAGAAAGCCTGCAGCAGTCCTGGATATTCTTGAGCCACTGGGGCTGGAACGCACCAAGCATTTCTTGTGGGTGCTGTGGAGTGAGGGAGCTTTGGCTCCTTAGTCTTGCAGATGCTGCAATGGCTGCTTGGGGGTTGTTGGAAGAGTATGACTGCTAGAGGCTTGTACTTGGCTGGGACCTGGATAATAGGAGCTATTGTAAGGGCCTTTCTTTTTTTTTTTAGTTTCTTTCCCCACTCCCCCCATTATATTCATCTACACATAGATGTGGGAGGTGGCCAGAACCTACAGATGTGATTTCCTGGACTTGTGATTTTGTTTGTACTACTTTAATGCTATAATTTTATAGGACATGGATTACATTCTATAAAATCACACAGTCATTTTTCACTGAGTCACTTTTCATGATCATTTCAGGCAGTACTGAATAAATAATGGAGAACTGTTTTGATAATTTAGTAAGAGTGTTCTTTTCATGTTTCATTTGGAGGATATGTCATGGGAAAACTGCTTTAGCTTACTTTTAGTCATATATCTAGTGTCTATGCTTCTATTATTTCATGCAGAAAAAAATTTCTGTTGCACACATACTAGCATACATGAATGCTTTGATGTTGTCTTTGATACTTATCAATTGTATATGAACCACTTAACATTACTGGGGTGTTTTTCATGAAATACAGTCTAAGAGCAAAAATCTAGCCAGGCCCTCCTCCTCCAAGAATAAAGAAGAAAAAAAAAGGAAAACAAAAGTTTTTTCCTGCTATAAAGTTGTCTTGAGGTTGGAAAGAATGAGTGATGTCTCTCTTTTAGGCTTATAGGGAAAGCCTTTCTAATGCTCAATTTTTTAGGCTGGGAGAAGGAATTCCAGTTTTCAGGCTCTTTCAGACCAGCCAAGGGATCCTGCATCTGCCCTTAGAGCTGCATACATCAAATCTAAATCTCTAGCAGGCCAGGAAAACATCAAGGTAAGCAATACCTACTTCAATGCACAATGCCAATGGAAGTCTAGATGTGCATTTCTGAACACATTTTTTAGGTTCCATTGAGTTTTGTTTTAGAAAAGACTGCTTCAGATTCAGCACATAAAAAAATTTTAGTCCAATTACTTTAATGGTTTCTTTTTCAGAAGACTACATAATAAATGAACAACTCGGCCTGAGAGTCTGCTTTTATGAACTTGCTGTGGACTGGGGTCAAAGCACTCTGTACAAATACTGGAAAACCTGGTTCTAATTAAAGCTGACTTCTCTCATAATGAATCAATGTCCAAGTGTGCAACAGGCTGCCGGCAAAGAATAAGAGCTTCTATTAGTTCCCAAACAACACAGACAACAGATCTTGCTCACCCACTCCTCAGCAGTTTCTTTGACAGATCAATACAAAACCCGCAAGCCCCGACCAAAGTACAGCAGAATCAATACTACAAGGAGATCCAATTTCACCAGCACAACTGATAATGCCAAGCTTGCAGCATTACCTTGGCTGAGGGAAGAGCAATGGCTGATAATAACATTTTGTGTTGTCTAAATATACGTTTTATGGATTTAAAAAAAGGGGGGCGGGGGCTCAGGAAATTTAAAACGCCACCATGCCATCCCACCCCACTCCAGCTTTGTGCTTTTAAAGACAGCTGAGTTTGCATTTAAAGACACCAAAAGTAATGACAACCCTGCCGTGACTTCATCTGGGAAGGAGCAGAAACCAGGCGAAACCAGCTCAGGGCAATCTACCAACTCTGCTGCAGGAGGGCTGCTCACTTCATAGAAACGAGCCTATATTTCAAATCCTCTCATCTGCGAGGAGGTGGGTGATCCAGGCAGAAATCCGGTGCCGGAGAGACAGTGTTCGCTGATCAGCATAACAACCGCCCCATCTAGTGTACCAGCATCACACGGCAGCATCTCCCTGGGACACAAAATCTCTCACCCAGCAGTCCCCTGGCAGTCAGCTGGGGACGTTAAGGCACCTAAACACAGGTCTGGGGGTGACAGATAATGGGAGGTGCAGCAAATGGGTCAGAAGACCGAGGGGGCAGTTGGCAGCATACGGTATGAGGCATATGACTGGGCTCGGGGAAAGCTGTTTTAGCGGTGACAAGGCCAGATGCTGCAGTAATTGTAAGGATGCTCTTAGCTCTGAAGTCCTGCCAAAAATAGCTGAAGTAGGAGGTAACAGAACAGGAGCTACAGGCGGGTTAATCCTACTTTATGGCTGGGCAAAATATCCCATTTCAACTGTATACTGATAAACCTAAGCATCCTCAGAAAAGCCAAAAAGCCCAACATTTCCAACTTTTTTCCATTTCCCTCCTCCTGCAGCAGGAAGGCTGCCGAAGCTGTTGGGCCTTATAGGACAGGAAATATCATGAACAAAGGCAAAAGAAAGCTCTGTTACCTTATATATTCACTACACTAGTGAAACTTTCTTCAAGAAATTACTATAATGCAAATTGTTTAAACCCACCAACCTACTCATTTAGAAAAGCTGTTTTCTGTTGTACAGTCTGTGTTTTTAGGCTCCTTCACAGACCTGTTGGAAAATCTCAGCCTATTGACAATTCTCCTCATCTCCATGGCGGGGCAGAGCTGGAGCTGGTCAGGGTCCAGCACATTAGCTCTGCTGGCCACCACAGGCAGATGGGCTCCTACGGTAATTGATGCTAGATGGAGAGCATCCCCACTTTTCCCACACTTGGTGGGCATTGCAGTGCAAAAGATCTGCAGAATAAATATTTTCCACTGAACAGAAATCAAGGGAGCTGAGCCAAAAAGTAGTTTACTGGAGTTAAAGTGGAAAAGGCAGAGCAGAATCAACTGATTTTTCTAGATAAAAAAAAAATTTGCTCTGTTTGTGGACATAATGGTGGGACTAACAAAAAAACCTATCAAATATTGGAATGAAGTAATTAATTCTAGTCCTGTTGGAGATCTTTCACATTTTAAACCCTCTCCATTTTCCTTTGCTCTCCAAGTCTTCCCCTTGCCCTTCCTACTCCTTTTGACACCATAATAAAAGGACTAGCTGCATGGAGGGAGATAATACCCCTCACGTCAGAGAACAAGAGCCAACACGCTCCTCACTCCCACTCACAGGCAGAAGAGATTGGAGAAACTCTGTGCATCACAGACAACCCCCTCCTCTTCCTGTCCTTACCTAAGTAACAAGCAGCCCAGGCAGAGCTCTCATCCCATGAGAAGACCCTCTTGCATGAAGCTAGGCTGCCTGGAGACCCCCACATCATCAAGTGTACCTTCATGGCGCTTTCACAGGAAAAAGGTAGAAGTCACTGAATAATGTTACCCACTGTGAAATTGCTGTAGATGCTTTCTACTTGCTCCTTCTTTAATTTCCTTTGGAAAACAAGCTCACATTTATTTTGATCATTATTGAGCCTGGGAAATCACAAAACCTGTTAATGCATCTCACACCTGCTTACATCAGGATTTTCTTATAAGAGGCTGGAACTGAAAAAAACTCAGGCTGGTCCCAAAGGGCCTTTTGCCTTCCAAAAGACTGTGATATTGAACTTCACGTCACCTCATCTTTGTAAAGTGTTGTGAAGAGGCCTTCCTGGGATAAAAGCTGCAGTGATAACACTTCAGCCTGAGCCAAAGCCCTTTGAAGTCAGCAGCAGCCCCACCAGCCACAAGCGTACCAATATCATGAATCAGGCCTCCAGAAACATGAGGATGACATAGAAAGCATATTATAACTTCATTTAGAATGAAAAAAGAACAGCAGATTTTTCTGTCTCTTTCTCCCAGTTTCTGAATGCCTGGGCATTGCAGGATTGTGTTTTCAGAAGTTTTCAACACCAAAGAAGCCCAGCAGCCATTGAAAAAACCAGCAACTGAGAATGTGACTGTAAGAGCCAAACCAAAACAGTATTAAACACTGGAAAGTCACAGTGAAATCGCAAGCCCAGAAACACTGCAGTAGACTTCAGTGGCAGTGTACTGCTGCATTTCAAAGAAGAGGGAAGCTCGGGTGGGTCACAGTCACAGCGATGGCTTGGCTGGACCACACTGGCATAGCCCGAGCTGCATGCTCCATTGAAGAATGCTTGGTCCACTGGACGTGCTGGGTCTCCTCCCTTTTCTCAAAGCCAATGCATTTGCTGAGAGATCACGATGTCTGTATTATCTACTAACACTACACAAATACACTGAAAAGGGAGGGAAAATGTCAGCACAGACTGGAGGGGGAAAGGAAGCGGGTGCCCAGCCCTCTGTCCTTCCGTGGCAATCTCAAAGCGCAGTGACTGCAGCCTGCTCTCCCGTCCAGAGCAAGGGTCCACATGGCCCGTCTTCAGCCTTCAGCCTTTCCCTTGGAGATGCCTGGTAGCTACCGACTGCTTCCTTCCTTCCCTGTGACTGGGTACCTGTATTTTCTAGCAGAGAAAGCAAGGTTCCACCAGTCTGATAGCCAGATGCTTATATTTCAGTGGTTTAGAAAAATGCCATTTAAATGAACTGGACTAAACTGAAGGTGGTTAGGTATTTTTTCATATATACACACATCATCACACCCAAGAACCTATCAATGCCTACAGACAGGGCATACCTGACATGCTCTTATTCCTTGCATGTCATGAATTCTCAACAGAAGAACCCATACAGCAGTTTTATGTGTAAAATACGCACCCCTATGAAAAACTGCCCTGCAGTTCTATGGCAGAGTATTTCAATTCCCACTATGCACAGGACTCAGCCAATGTTCAGTGCTGCTACAGAAATTCCCAGGCTCGGAGCAATCCACTTAGGGACGTTATATCCCTCAGAGTGGCACAGAGAGAAGATATTCCATTAGAAGACAAGCAAGGAATTTTCGTTCCCTGAACCACACAAGCCTTTACTGGCAGGAGTCTTCAGCATCAGAATAAATCCCACAGGCATCTGGCACCTATCAAATGCTACTGAACCTGGCTTCTGATTTTTCCTCGGTATAATTATTACACTGGCCGAATCACTTTCACAGTGATCCCAAACTGCCGCAAAACATGAAAGCCACTCTTACAACTCTGTTTCCCATTAACAAATGGAGATTAGGAATACTGAAAAGTGCACATATTTTGATATCTTTTATTGACATGTAAAAGGATTAGAATCAGAAATCATTTGCATGTATTTTTAAAACTCAGGTCCTCCTTATAAATCTGCATAATTTGAAGCATCTAATCCTGAGTCTGAGAGATGCATATTGCCATTTACAGAGCTCTTTCTGGATTTTTTTCCCCTCTCTCCCATTATTATGATAATCACTGTTTGTATAAAAACATTTTGGATCAAATCTCATTCATCTCATAAAAGCTATGCATGAAGTTTAGTTTTCTGGGATTTATTTCCTCTGTGGGGTATATATAACTGAGACAAATTCACTGGAGCAGAAGTATGGCGTTCTAATAATTATTAGAATTCACTTCACTAACTAGTGCCTGAATTAAAATCTCCTTGTTATAATTTCTTTAAAAATTGCAATGGGCTTAGAAGACAGACAAAACTTGTTTATTTGATGGATTTCTCACTGTCAAGACCCCGCTGCCTGGAATTCATCTAAATATTCTAAATATTCACCCAAACTCATCTAAATATATGTTGATCTTAAGCCTAGGGTAAAAGTGAGTGTGACACAACTGCCCTTCAAAATACTGAGGGAGAATTTCCTTGGGTTTTGGCCTTTCATCCACTTATCTTATTGTCAGTTATTTCTTTGCTGCTTGGGAAAATTCCTTCCCACCTCTTTTGCTTCCCTCTGCTTTTAAAGGAGGTGGAGAGGACACCCTGCCACAGATGGGGAGACATAGATGTGGCTCTTCCATCCAGCCAAAAAGCAAGATCCATCTTTATCTCCTTACCCAATGTGTCTGGTGCAGGTGGATGGCTTGTATGCTCAGTCCTGCGTCCCCTACTGGCATTCCTGAGCTGGCCTAAACACAGAGCAATAAAAACCCTGCAACTGCAAAAGACCGTGCTCATTGCCACTGCAAAACAGTTTCTTTTCACACACTTTTTAGTGTGTTTCCAGCTCTGGTTTTAAGTGTTTCCAGCAGGGTAGCTTTCACTTTCTCCTGGGACGCTATCCCCAGCCCAATAAATCTCACTCCCAAGAAACCTTTTACACACGTCCCCTCCTATGCTTGCAGCACTTTTCCAATCTTGGCCTAGAATGAGTGGAACAAGTATCTTTTTCCCCACAGAGTTTACACAATAATGCAATAAAGCTGCAAAAGCTCTGTGCTCCACTGAGTCACTTTCACTCACCAGGATTTTATGTGATACCAACTCGTGTGTTGCTTGCAATAGACAATTTCTGATTTTAACAAATTACAGTTCCACCAAAACGCAAAACCATCCAAAAGAGACTTCATAGAAGACATAAGAAGTATAGAAAATCTTTACTTAAACTGCTGACACCAAGACTAAGTCTGGTGGGTCTTTCTCCCCCTGAACTCAGCAGACCGGTTACAGACATCTTGCCAGCACTCACTCTGGCGGTGTTTCCTTTCTCTTTTTAAAAAGACTAGCAACCGCATTATTTTAGACATTGTGAGAAAAGTGCTTTCGTTTGCATTTTACTTAAACTCAGAGTGATTTCAAAGCAACGCCTAACTTGCTAATAGGCAATTACCTTGCGATTTCGAGATGGCGTGCCACCTTCCCTCACCCAAGGATGGGCAAACCTGCGGAGCTGCCTGTCTCCTGGTGCTGCCTCCGCGGCAGGCACCGAGGGAAAGGCTTTATTTGTCCCCATGAAAGCTGCAAGGGAAGCAACTTTCTTCCAGGATCTGGTGATGATCAGGAGAGCTCTTTGACACAGAGCCGAAAAAGGGCAGGCAGCACATCCGAAGCCCCAAGCTCTCCCCAAAGTCTTTCACCCCTGTAGCTGAAAGAAAGTCTTTCACTCTGCAGTTTCCCTCCAGGTCTGGCAGATCCTACACTGCAAGGGTGTAGCTTTCAGATGCTGTTTCTGATAGACCACTAAAAGCACAAGCTGTAGTACCATGTACTCATGTACCCTGTGCCTGGTGATAAACACCTGTACCACAGAGTGAAATAGGTGCTGCTGGCTCGTGAGCCGGAATCACCTACAAAATCACATATACGTTCACCAGTCCGCCACGTGAAGATCCCATTAGACAAATCACAAGTTGACGATGTAAGTAAGAGAAACCTCAGAAAATTACTGCATCAGTCTTTGGAAATCTTCCCCCAAAATGATTTTTGCTATTTGCAGATCAAAAGCCATTGTTTATCTCAACTTCCAAAGAATAAGGCAAAATTCATAGCAGATGTGTCTCCAAAGACTTAAATAGCTGTGTGGCAGCATATTTTTTGGATTTGCTATTCACTAAAATAAACTCGGTGTGAAATACTGCCACTCAGTTTTGTTTGCAGCAAGGCATAACAGGAAAAAAACATTATTTTTCTTAAATCTTCAGGGCTCAAAAGTCAAATGGCTGGAAGAAAGATTCTGTGGCCCTGGGGAGCTGTAACTCTGCCTCTTGACTCACTCCTAAGGATACAGAGTTGAGAGTCTACTCAGAGAACCACAGACAGAGGTGCCTATAGCCCAAGTAACAAGCAGCAGGCCATGCTTCATCCTTGGGGCTAAAGCAGTTCATATCATGACCTGGGATGACCACTGGTCCCTGATGGATTACACATGCTCTGGCTGTGTAAGTAAAAGGACTTCATTCAATTCCAACCCTTCTGAGCTTGCCAAAACTGCTTTTAATCAGAAAAAAACCAACAAAAAAAAAAAATCAGAATTACGTCTTGTTGCTGCTGCCTTTTCATGCTGCACTTTGGTAGCACTCATCTTTTTTTCAGATAAAAGCTCACAGTTTCTTTGGTGGTTTAAACCACTAACACTAACTATCAGCCCTGACACTGGGCAACAGAAGAAATAAATAAAAAATTGGCAAGCTGATGACTGCTAATTACCCTTTCGCTCACAAAGTTTAAATATAGCTGCCTGTGTTTGAACACAAAGAAGGCCTGCAATTAGGACACATTCAGCTGCAAATGCACGACAACCCCTTCTTCACTCTGCTTGTAGATGATACAAAACAATACCTCAACACCAATTCTACTTGGTGCCTGTAATTTTCTTGACTACTGTGTACACTAGTCACAGATGTATCTTAAAAGCTGTGATTGTCCCCCCCAAAATGGAAAAAGCAAACCACGCTCCGGAGGGGAGCTTTGCTACACGTGTTCTTTAGGGCCTGGTTCCATGAAATACTTCTTTATACACCCTTATTCTTTCAAGAAGGCATTTGAACTTTTAAAGAATCAGATATCCAATGATTTAGCCATAACAAAGTAAAGTGGCAGTGGTTACACTTGCCCTGTATAGGTGGATGGGGTCCCTTAGAATAATCACACTTCTGTGCCAGGAAAATTCTGACACTTCTCTGCTGCCTTTGTTCCTGTTCCTGCTCCCCAAATTAGAAAGAACTCCTGTATCAAATTTTCATATGCTGAAAAATTCTAAAAAATTCGGACTAATTTTTTGAAGTGACAATTTACCATTTTCCAATTTTGACAGATATTTCTTCTGAAAATGCAGAAATGTGACTGAAATCAGGATTATTTCTACAAAAAAAAGTGGATTTTTACGAAAGTCTTATTTCATCAGGATACGTTTGCGTTCAAAGAAACTTTAGCTAACTTGACAACTTTAAATAATGCAGGGATCATGCCAGTCTTCAGCCTTTTCCTGATCCTCACCACTGTGACAAGCTTTATCTTAAAAAGGCTCTGAAGCACTTCTCCTCCATTCCTAACATTCAGCAATCTTTTTTTTTTTAAGAATTATGAGGAGTCCTTTTTTTCCCCTTCCCAATGAGTTCCTAAAATTGAAGGAATCTTTGCTCTGCCTGTACAAATTCTGATCTTTATCTCCCTGTGACAGCCAGAATATAACTTTATGTTTGCAGGTTCCTAGTCCATTCACATCTCAGTCTCTGGGGTCAAAGAGCCTCCAACATCTGGGAAGCACTGGAGTGCATCAGACTTGAATGGGCAGAACAGAAACTAACCCATACACAGGCAGACCTAGACAGAGGATCATCAAAAGTGGTATGTAGGCTATCGACACGATACAAATGAGATTCCTTGGAAGCTATGGAGAAGAGAGAAAAGAAGGTAGTAAGGGAGAGGGGAGTGAAAGAGTGGGGAGAAGGCGAAAGGAAGAAAGAGATTAATGCCTTTTTATTTCCAGTGTAGTTTGAATAGGAGCGACTTGGGTAAAGGTGCCAAAACTGAGCTACTGACTGATGCATCCAGCTAACAGAAATAGTGTGTGGTACTGTGCAACTGGGCAAACTCCTCAAGTGGGAGCCAACACAATTTGTGTGTGAGACTGAAGTCACATCTGAAATTGAAGGGAAAAAAAAAGTAAGTGCTTTTAATAGGAGTCCACTCTCCCCAAACAAGTTTTTTTCTCGATACTGTAAATTGTGCAAACATTCAAAAATATAGGGCAAACTGTAAAATACATGTTTGAATTAAAAATAATGATTAAATGCTACATTTTCTGAAAAATAAGACACTTAGTAAAAAATATGATCATTATTTCAAAGAGAAGCCATTTACCCACACTATTTTACCATGTGAAGAGTTGCCATGTTGCCACCTCTGGTAGAACGCTTCCTCTTCCACGTTTCCCTCCCAGCTCCCCTCCGTTCAGCCCTGTACTTCTCTGAATGTGGCCAAACAGTTTTAACAACAACATGAGAAGTGGGAACGGCAATCCAGAATGTGCCAGAAATATATAAGAAATGTGAGAAAGGAGAGGGTAAGAAAGTGTCTTATCACCAAAACATGCAGTGGTTTAAGCTGCTTTTTAGATCCACTTTGTTATAAAGTCCTCTACCTGAAAGCACGGCAGACTCGCAAAGTGTAGCGGCTTTGAAGCTTCAGACGATATTAAAGTAGTGCAGATGCTTCTGAGCCCATTATACTAAGTACTCAATACTGATAAATTTTAGTAATATTTCACTGCTTCAGCCTTTCAAAACAAAAAAACATAACAACACTGAAGGCACTCATAGGATTTATACAACACAACATCTTAAAAGTCCAATTCTGCATCAAAACTGCATGATGAGGAACAAGTTTTCTCAGCTCACCATCAAGGAAGTGTTGACTGCCTACAAACTCTGCTCGTATTTCAGGAAGATCACAGTGCTTTCCACGTGAATGAAAAGCAAGAGCATCCCTTGTTGTGGTGGGCTTTAAGACTGACAATCTCAAAGATAAAGTGAAAAGTGATTGAACTCGGAACACCAAAGTCAGGATTTTCTAGTTTCTTCTAGATATTTTTAATTCTGTGCCACTTGGTTTGTACCTGAGAAAAACTAACTTCTGCATCTGTTAAAAAGAGCAACATGCTAGGTAAAATGCTTGGGAAAAAGAAAAAAGAAAAGATTACCACTGAAGAGCTCTTTGCCTTATGCTGAAGCATATTAAATGAGAACTACTAAAATTCAGAAGCAAGACTAATACTGCTGTTACTGAAAACTGAAATCCTACAGGATTCTGGCTCTGAAAAGATTCTGACTTCAAAAAGCAAAAATAAATAAAAATGTAAATTCTTCACTAATCTTTAAAAAACCTGCCAAGTATCCCCAGCCCTTTGACCTTAAATAGTGCCTGCTTTTTCAGGAAATAATGGCAAAAAGAGCAGGAGGCAGTGGGGTGGGGAAGAAAGATAAATGATTTATGCTAACGATGGATTTGACTGATGAAACATTTAGGTTTTAAAACAAAAACAAATGCTTACATTCAGTAAGAGAAGGAGTAAAAATTCTTCTTCAGCTAATCCTTCTTTTGATCACTTCTTCAGGCTTCATACTTGACATGTGGTCTGATATTAAATGGTTACTTGCTAGAAGCCACACACCAGCAGGAAGTGCTAAATGCCAAAGGGCCTTGAGAAACTACAACAACCACAGTAGCAAAACGCTGAACAGATCCCACAGTCAGCTACTGATTAATTGCTGCAAAACAGGCCTTAAATCCTATGTTGTGAAAGTTTGCAGTCCAATTTCTACTTAGCCAACCATGAAGATTATTACCACATTTAGGAAATACTTTTTTTTTTTTTAATCCTGAGCCCAAGTCTGAATATTTAATTATAAAGTTGTTGTCCCAGAGACTGGGTCATATGTAAATGATGCATAGAATTCATGGTTTGTATTTGTAAATCATAGTGTTCCCTTTGTTCCCAGTGTTCCCTGTTTCACACTTAATCAGGGTTAATACCAAGAACATATCCCAGTTATTCTGCAAGAGTTGGTGTGGAATAATGTCTTTTAGTCCAGGGTAAAACAGGCAGATTCTTATTTCATATGTAATACCGTATAAACCCATATTAGAAACAGCTGGCCATATTCTGGCACACACTTATTCCCTGCACACCCACCCAACCTTATAAACTAAACCAGTTTTCAGGCAGACCTAAACTTTATCAATGTATGCAGTACAAAATGTTGTATGATTCCTGGATTTTTCCTCAGCACCCTCCTGAAACTACAAGTTACATGTAAGGATGACTGGAATGAGATTTAACATTACAGGATGATGGTCTAAGCATGTTTCCAGATTATCATGAAGAAGTAGATGCTTCAATTCTGTAAGCATATGTCAAATTTCATATGGTCAAGATTGCTGCATCTTTCTGATAGTTCAAATTTTCAAGTTGATGGAAAATTATTAATGTGGACTTAGGGACAGGATGCACTGTTTCTTGGAAATCACACAATTGGGTTGAGTTTAGTTTCTAAATCTCCAGCAACGATGATTTGTCTTAACTTCTATTCTAGTTTTCTACCCCAAATTATCCACCTTGGGCTTCTTGCAACGTTCTGTGCTTTGATTTATGTTGTGACCAAGTCCTGCTTGATACAATGGAGGTTCATGTTTTCCCGTAACTCCCATATTTTCATATAATGTACCAAGCCAGTTGCTTTAGTTACGAGTGTTCTTCCATGTCATGAGGCTGCTCTCCCCTCACCCCCATCTGATGACTGAAAAACATCACCTTCTAACTGCCCTCCCAAAGCACATCTGATGTCTTCTTCACAAACACTGAACACAACTCCCATAGACATTGGTAGGACTCTTGCTTGGTGTATATGGAAATTGCATCCAAGAAACTGGAATCTGTGGCCATTTTGGGAAATACAAGCGCAGAGGGAAATACAGGCAAACCTTAACAGCTACCTACCTAGCCAAAATTTATCTTTTGCCCTAGGTTCCAAGCCCCCAGATAGTCAAGTCAATCTCTAGATAAGAAGCTTTGGGGAGTCACTCTTTCTAGATGCTCAAATACCTCCAGCTGTCAAAAACATTTTATTTCCTTCACATCAGCCAGAAAGTCTGTCCTTTAAGAAAAGAATCTGACGTTTGCTAGGTTTACAATGCAGAGCGCTCTAATCATGAAGAGCTCCAATAATTCCAAAAATCATCAATTTTCTTCCCATCCAACATCAGCCACTCTGATCACTACATGAAATCTTCCCTGATTCTTCACTGAGGTGGATGAGTATAAGCCATCCTTTCACCCACCCTACTCTGGACTCAGCAGCAGAAGGAATCATAGCTGTTACTCATTACCATTTTGAATAAATTAACCTACAAAGGACCACTTTGCTACCCAAAAATTCCCCAAATAATCTTGGGAGGCAGGACAAGTTTTGAGGCCGGACTGTCATTTGCACTCCACCTTTCACTGTCTGCTGCAACCCAGCATCTGGGGTATAGCCTGAGGTATTGAATTGCTGCCTGAATTCTCAGGTAGTTTTTTTTTATATCTGTCATCAGAAAGGTATGAAAAAAAAGCATGAAAGGAATGGAAACATGCATGAGGAGCTCACCTCTCTACCTGCAAGGTGCATTTCTTAGCAGTGGAACAAATTATCTGAAACTTCTACTTCTTGCTAAAGGGCGAGACCTCAAGAGGAACTGCAACAATATGACTCTGTGAATCCCAGAGTGGAGAAATGGGTGTTTTTCTGACTTTTGGTCTGAGCAGTAAAGTTCCCTTTTCACCAACACATACCTCACCACAAACCTCACCACCTTCGGAACAAAATGCAAGGCTGTATAGCAAAAACCACAACACTGAAAAGAGAACAAACTGAAAACTGTCTACGTGGACATGCAGATAAAGAATGGGCACCGCAAAGCTGAGGCTGGTGCCTGTCACGAACAGAACTGCCAGTGCCTCTTTGCAACCAGAGAATAAAGGCAGCTGATAAGAAACACCAACATCCCCCTGCACCCCGGGGCTCACCGCTCATGCTGACAGCTGCCCTCAGCCTCATAGCCAGCAAATCTAGATTTTGGAGAAATTCTGGGAAAGCACTTGAACAGTCTTTGTTTCAAATGCAGTTCAGTCTCCATCTATGCTGGGCAAATCAAGAGACTCAGCTAATGTGATCCACCTTTAAGGTGGGTTTAAATCTAGTCACTAAACATGGAATGCTGCTTAAAGGTATGTAATTCAAGCAGCATTCTTCAAGCAGCACTGGTGTTGCTCTGAAATTTTAGGAGAATATGTTTTTTTTCACCAATCTCGTAGCAATGCTCTGGCAAACCAGCCAGTTGTGAGGTGGGGAGTACAATGTTGATGCCTGCCACAAAGGCTCTGAACTTCAGTGACATTACACTTTTTCAGGGTCTAAATCAAAAGTCTAGATCGTGCCACCCTTACTCATGATGAGGATCACCTTATTCCTCCCAGGGTCTTACCAGAAGCAAAGAAGATGTTGGAAGGTAAAGGCCTGATACCATGACGGGTGAGGTAACAGCCCAGAGAGGGAAATTAAGTAATCTTCTACCACTAACCCTAACAGAAAAGCCCAGCTTCAAGAAGAAGAAAAGCAGAAAATATACTGCTCTCACAAACTGGACCACAGCTGATGAAGTGAGATGCTGTGAAGTGACACCAGGAAGTTGTTACGTTCAGCATATGATAACAGCAGAGGAAGGAGTGGGGGTAAGAAAGGACAGGCAGCATAAACATGGGGACCGCCCGACCAGCCTCACGGTACTATCGAGATACATACAGTACCGGTCTAGAATAACAAAGAGATGCATTCTATGAGCCACTGCCAAAGCCGCTTTTAGAAAGGCTATTACATTTCCCTTAGCTAGAAGGGTCTCTACAAAAATTGACTCTTAACAGAACCTGCACTGAGAGTGGTAGATCAGGTGATGGTAAAATAAATGACAGTGCCAACTATCTATAGGGGTACCAACCCATCACTGATGGAGTGCGAGGAGACAATATCGTCTCCTCAGCACAGCCAGCATCAGGATCTAGAAAATGAAGATTAATATGCAACAGAAACTGCAACTTATGACTTCAACAGTTGCAGGTGAATCACTCCAGGAACAGGCAGCAAGCAAACATTTTGCAGGTTATTTAAAACGCAAATTGTTCTTTTCTAAATGGAGCAGCTGGAACCCAGGTAACATCTGATGTAAATCAGTGACCTACTTTAAATTAATCAGATGGAACAGCTATAGAAAGAGGTAGAAGCAAAAATAATAATAAGGCTCATATTTTTTCTCTAAGTGCTTCACATTTCTGCCCCTGTTACGGTTGTTCTCCAGGTTAGTGGGGGAATGAAAAAGCAGGTTATTTTAATGGCATCTAAGTATAAAAACAATTCTCTAACCACCACATTAAAAATTAAACAGCTTTGCATCTTTAATGCATACTTTCCTTTTTAAAGAGGGAATCAACAGTTGTGTGGCAGCATGCAAGTATTTTTGTTGTGCCCAGTGAGCAGCTGGAAAAAAATACAGGAAGCAGCAATGGAGAAAATAGAGAATGAAAGAAAAGATGTCAAAAAAAAAACCAACACAGAGAAAGCAAATCTTGTCACTTGTTGGCAGGAAGCACATCCTCAAAATTAAAAGAAAAAAATCAAGTAGGGCAACAGGGAGGCCTAAATTTTGTGTGTAAGAAACGACAAATAACAACACATCTTTGAAAACACCATCATTTTTACCTCTACTGGATTTGCCAGTCTCTTCTAATGAACCCAGCTCATTGTTAGTAGTCTTTGTAGTTAAGCTAACAACCAACATAGTCTAACATTGACATAGTCTCAATCTTGTCAACCTCTGTGGTGATCCCTCTGCATCCAGGTTAAGGCATCTTGTGTACATATCAGGTTGTAGTGCGTTGTTCATGCAGCACTCCTCCAGACGGTGCTGAAATACACCTTCCACCTAAAAGCAGTCCTTTCTGAGTTGGACAAACCACTGAAACCCCCTCCCTCCTCCCTGTCCCAAATGTCCTTCAACGTAACTTTTCAGTAGACACAGAAAAAGGCAGAGCAGAGAATTATGCAGAAAATGGCACGTAGAGTTGTTTTTCCTTGCAGTCTCTGGCCCCACAAGTTGAATCTACTTGCTCCTATGTGACTAAGCAAGTTTTCATTCCCTCTCTCCTCATCAGGCAGGCATAGCCATATATTTGAGCTTCCCCAAGCAAATGGTCTGCTTCATCTTAACACTCTCTGATAAGCAAACATAAGAGGACGCAGTGGTCCATTGCAGACCTGACCATGCACCACGCTGTCCTACTTGTGCCGCAGCAGAGGAGGTCCCTCAGTACACTCTGGAGCTTCCCTGATGGCATTGCGGTTCATGGGTACCTCTGGGCAGTAGTGTACGAGTGCATCCAAAATACCAGGGACGTATGTGCCTACAGTCTTGTTTGAGTCAACAGAGCATGGCTGATTTGCAACTGGGCGAGCACACATTTTCAAAATGTGCTCAGCAGTATGGAGACCAGAATTTCATTTCCTTAATACCCAACCTCAGCAAACAGCCTGAGTAAAGAATAGCCCAACTGAGCATGTATTTATTTTACTTTGGCCACTTTCAAATATCTGCACTATAAACTAGGACCCTCACTTCGTCTCATTTTACACAGCAAAGCTACTCCAAATCCTGCAGGAAGCCTGCTCTGTCCCACAGGGCCAGCTTCCACCCCCAAATCATCCTGTGCGCACTTGCAGTGGTCACCTCCTGAAGGAGGACAGTGGGATACAGACTCACGCACTTTTTTTGCCTCACCTGTTAACGAAAAACCCAACGGAGATGTAAGCGCGTGAGGTAAAATTCTAACACGCAACTGAAGGGTAACGTGTGAGGCGGCAGGACGAGGAGTTTTGATGTCCCCACAATACGCCCTGAAGCCTTCCTGGGGCTTTCCTGCCCTTGCAGTCAGAGAAGCTTCGGCCAAAGGGCGAGAGTACCCATGACTTCACTGGGATTCATTTAAATCTGAGAACATGGGTATGAAAAGCCAGGAACTTGATAAACGTCATCTGGAGGGGTCGACCAAGCACCACGTAAAGCAGGGACCCACACCCTGGCCACCGAGAGAAGACAGTCCCAGGTCCGGGAGGGCAGGGCAGGGTGTGGAGGAGGATGTCTTTTCCCAAATTGCCCAGTTCAGCTCGGCTCGGGGGACTCGGGGGACTCGGACACAAGGACCCTCCCTCCCTCCCCCTTACCTGAGCCTCCCACGTTGGACCGGAGAAGGCAGGTTCTCCGGGAGGAGGAGAAGGAGGAGATGTCGCTTTGGGAGCGGCCGCGGGGACCGGGCAAGGACCAGGCGGGCTGCGTTAGTCCCCCGGTGCTCCCCGGCCTCTCAGCCATCGCCGTCGGGGAACCGAGAGGGGCAGGGAGGAGAGAAGAGGAGGGAAAGGAGCGGCGAGGGAGGGGAAAGGGAAAGTTTGCAGAGGAAGAGCCGCCCCTCGCCTCCGACCGCCCCGCCGGAGCGGGGCCGCCCCGCCGGAACGGCGACGGGGATTTTGGGTCTGCCGGAGGCTAAATTTTGTGTTTGCGCAGGGGCAAAGCAAGGGGGGTGCGTGTGTGTGAAGATGCACGGAGGGAGGGGACCCCCCCAGCGTCCCCTCCCTCCCTGCATCTTCACCCCCCCCCGCCCCCCCGGGTTGTCTTCATGCTCCCCGCTCCCATCATTTCCAACTCTCGGAAAAAAAAAAAAGAAAAAAAAAAAGACCAGCAGTTAAAAAAGAGCCGAGCAACCGACACCACCACTTCTGTTTTGTGTAACAGGGTGCCCTCCCTCCCTCTCTCCTCCCCCGGCCCGTCCCCCGCAAAACCGGGAGGTTGCACAAGGCATCGCACCCCTGAGCCGAGCAGGGAGGGCGATGAGTCAAATCTCCTGCGTGTCCCGTCCCCGTCCCCCCCCCCCCCCCCCCCGCCTTGTTGTAG
>NW_010972886.1:225802-228677 GCF_000737465.1 Haliaeetus leucocephalus
GGGCGGCGTGAGTCACCCCCCCCCCCGCGCCCCCCCCCCCCCCCCCCCCCCCCCCCCCGTCTTTTTTCCAGGCTTGGGTTGCAGGCAAGAGGCTTTTCACAACCAGTTTTATGAGCGTGTGACTCAAGGGTTTGGGAGGGAGGTAGTCCTCCTGCCTTCAGATCAGAAGCAGGAATCACACTGACTTTGGCAAAAGCAAAATCAAGCCCCGTGGTTTCATTTTCTGGTGTTTGACAGATACACTTTTAATGACACGAGTCACCTTTAAAATGATATTTAATGGCTTCACTGCTTTTTACAGGCAAATCATTTTATATTCTGCCTTGAATTAAATCCTCGCTGCCCTGAAGCCGCTGGCAGAATGGCAGAGACAGAGAGGACTTCGCCCTGTATATTGAACACATCCAGTGCCACATTACCTAGCTATCAAATATGAGAGTCCCATTCAGGCTGTATGAAAACATCACAACTGCCCCTCCCCGGGTCTGAATCAAATCCTATCAAGTCTAAAACATGTCCACAGGAAATTCAGTTCCTGGCCTCTGCTTCCACCCAAGCAACCAAGTGCCCTCCTCTCAACACCAAGCCCCCTGCAGCTCCACAGGCACGGCGGTTTTGCAGTCTTCCTGGCAGTCAGGCACCCTTTGCCTTTGTCCAAGCAATTGATCCAGTACATGAGTCTCGTATGTCAGCCATTAGTCAGGTCAAAAGGTCTTTTCTGCTCAGCATCTCCCAGGGAATTGCCTTTATTATTTCCTCTCCTTCCCTCTGCTGACAGACCAGCCTGCTCCTTTCCCTAGCTGTGGAGAGCTTTCCCAGCGGGACTGTGCTGCGAGAATGAGAAGCAGGGGCCTCTCTTCACGGGGCGCAGAAGCAAGTTCCATGCTTACAGACCTTTCTCCAGGGGCCCGGTGGCTACAGCACCACGCAGGCACGCACACTGCACCCAGGTTTAAAGAGCTTCCTGCAATTGCAGACACTGGTCCTGCGTTATTCACAAAATCTTACAATGTACTATTTTTATTATTTACCCTTTGCAGCTTGCATCATTACAGATGTGACTCTGCACTGAGGACCTTTTCCCTCACTGGAGATTTCAGTAGCTGTGCCTGTGTGGGCTGGTGACATTTTCTGAACCTGTTTACGCCTTAATCAGAAGTATACTCATGACTGCTATTTACTGAACTGTTGTTTTTTGGTGGTTGTTTTTTTTTAATTTAAAAGATGTAATCAAGTTCATTACTGAAATATACAGTTTCTGCTTGAAATCTCACGAAAGTTGATAGCAGGTCACTGATGTCAGAGGGCTTCGGGTCAGACCCTTGAGGTTTTTTTTAAACCATTTTTCCTTCAAAGCATTTTGAGCCACAGAGCAGTTGTAACTTTGGTGTGCTGTACAGAATAAGCTTCAGAGAGTCTACTTCAAAATTCCCACATTAAGGAGCTGCTCAGTGTCTGCAATCCTTTGGTGTGATCAAAAAGAAAAGGAGAACATGAAGAAATCCAAAGATAAACTAGAAAAGATACCATAACAAAAGGTCAAAGGTGTTTAAGGATTCCTTTTGAGAAGCAAAGTGACATCTAAAGGGGTGAAGGTAAAAGAAGACAGAGAAAGTAGGTCAACATTGACTGTAAAAAAGATATGAAGAGGGTCCTATTGTGGTATCAAAGTACTTTAGTAAATCAGAGTAATGTGAACAGTCAGAAGGAAAGAATGATACCATGGAAGTCACAATGTTTTTCATCAGCCTGTAACTTAATACACTCATCAAGGTATATAAATGAAAATATTAAAAAATTATGTACTTCCTGTTTCCACAGCCCTTTAAATATTTTTGGATGAAATGTAACAGCTGTGGTTAATGGCTCCAGAAACTGAAGTTCTGTTTCCATAGAACAGCAGTAAAGTATACATCCTTCCCAGGTGGAAAGAGATTAATTCAGCTGCCTGCTCATTCATTTTTAACTGTTCTGATGAGATTGCCAAAGAAATTTCCATTCGTGGTGATGATTTTGGGAAGTTAGTATTTGCTGATTAAACCAAATTATTTCACAAAGGCCGTCCCATGGCGGCTAGGGTCTGATGCAAAAATATGCAATTCAAGCATCAGGAAAGACTGGAGAAGCACCAGCCCGAGCAACAAACTTGCTGGAAGATGCATTTTTTTAAAGTACGTGCCTGCCACTCATGATCCACAGCACAAATGCCAAGTGTCATCTAGTGAATCAAGGCAGCTTCAGCACAGGCTTCCTCTGAAGCTACTCTAAGGGTCAAAGAAATATTTCCTTGACAGGCTTTGGGGCACCTCCCTACCCTGGAAGCCATCACGTATCAGTGGGCTGGAAGGAGCTGCAGAACAATGAATGTCATACCCTGTCCTTCTCGGGAAGGGGAAAGGGAAGGGGAAAGGGAGCTGAACCTGTGGTTGGAAGCAGGCGGGAAGAGCAAAGCCAGCAGGCCACTGAGGCCAGCTCTGAAGCAGACCCTGGCTGCAGATCCAAGACTCGGACCTGGATCAGGCTGCAGATCCAGCAGACCCCCGCAGGCAGCTTTCAGGCAAGCCCTGAGGGAGACGGCCAGCGTTGCCAGCATGAGGAGAGCAGTAATGGGCCACGCTGGGCCAAGCCGGCAGGGCCTGGGGCGAAGGAGGCGGGAGAAGCACAGCGGGATGTTGGCCAAGGCGGAAGTCAGTTACTTCATTTTCTTAAGATCCTTAAAATCCAAGTGACAAGTCGTGGCCGAGCAGCCAGATAAAACGGCACCGATGGGGAGGAGACCCCCAACGGCTGGCGCGCTCCTCCACACAGACGACGGGAAGGACGCGACGCTGCCGCCTCAGCCAGGACGCGGCGGGGCTGAGCCTCGGGAGGGGCG
>NW_010972886.1:228687-262141 GCF_000737465.1 Haliaeetus leucocephalus
CGCAGCCCCCTCGGGCCCCGGCGCCCCTGGGCGCGGCCGCCCTGCGGCGGCTGGGAGGGTCGCACCGAAATAGCTGCTGCGGATGGGTCGTACCAGCGATCTGAGGGGTTTGCTTAGAGAGCGGCTTTTCGGGCAGGTGGGGCTTGGTTTGGTGTCCCCCCCTTAAAGTGATGCTTAGGTTTAAAGCCCGTCTGCAGATGGCCCTGGAGCTGAGGTGTGCGGGAAGAGGTTTATTTCCACCTGAGGCCAGTCAGTGAGACCACGGACTCTATGGCGCCGTTCATGAAGGAAGCAGAGTTTCATGTGCTTCTGGTATGTCTGAGTTTCTGTCTGCCTAGCCCTAAACCTCCTGAATGTGTCGGCTAACGTTAATCAAATTCAGCAGAGGACTTGTAGAGCTGAAAGGCACATTTTCCACAGCGTTGGTGAAAGAGGCGGTTGGTTGAGTGGCAGAAGGAGGTCTCTCCAGGGCCGCGATGGAGGGACGGATGAAGGGGCTCTCTCCAGGCCTTGTGGGGATGGGTTGGGGGATCTCCCAGCCCCCGGAGAAGCCTTGCACAGCTGCTGCCCTCCGGAGTGCTGTGGCGCTGTGTGAGGAGTACAGGAGTCCATCGCTCCCTCCATCGCTGCCCTTGCTTGGCAAACTGCCTGCAGTTTTCCTGTGTATGTTTTGTGCAGTTGATGGTTTTCTTCTTTTTTTGTTACTATTTTTATTAAAGAGTACTTTCTGCTTAAAAGAGCCTAGAGCTCTGATCCTTCAAATAATTTCAATTCGAAGGCTGAATAAAACCTTTAGTTTGTGAGTGTTCACTGGTTCAGGCCCTTTGGCTGTATCTTCTTTCTATGCTCTGCCAATTACTTCCTGTATGACTTAAAGTGAGTCACATCACTTACAATATGAAGATAATGATAGCTCTGGGGCAGAGCTATGGTAAACCTTAAATGTAATATTCATAAAACAAACCAACATTGATATAAACAAACCATTGTTTTCTGACAATATTTGGTCTGCTCTTTTCAAAGTTATGTTCAAGGGTTTCAGCAGGTTTTTAAGTGGACTCTGTTTACTAATAAATTACTTTCCCTGTGCGGGGGGAAGCTAGCTTTGGGTTCAAGCCTTACTCTGAATGCTGTGCTGTGATAGTGGTGCCCAGACTCAGGATCAAGTGTTCATTTTTTGTTGTTGTTCTAAAAAGACCCCAAAACATCTAATATAGTTGATGAAGTTGGGTTTTATATCCTGTAGCCTCCCATCCTTAGGCACGTGTGGGTGTAGACCTGCTTCAAGGCCTTCTGGCAGCATGTGCAGTCAGATGATTGAGGTCCTGTGTTAGCAGCTTCAAATGGAAGTTCATAAACTCTGATATCACCCAGCCCATCCTCCTTCCCTTGGAGCTGCACAGCCTTGTTCAGGATGTTTCTAGAATCTAATCATGTCAGAGTAGAAGTGCTCATGTTAGCAAACCATGTGACAGAGGGAGAGAAGCAAAGATGTTACCTGTTTTTTTTATGCAATTACGTACTTTAAAATCAGAGTGTTTTTTTTTCTTTCTTTTTTTCCCAGGGTCTTTTAGTCAGGAAGGCTGTCTCAGCCTCTTTCTCCTAGATTTTTTTCCCTCTTGGCTGCTAGAGATCATGTTTGTTTATGCTGAACTCTGGGAAGGTTACAACAATAGCCATATGGTTACTGTGGTCTTGCAGAACTGATGTCAGAGTCCAGTTCAAGACAGGAGAGAGAAACGCATTTCAAACATACAGATTCTGGCCTGTTTTATTCCTTCACTTTCAGTTTGTTTTGTTGATGTCTAAATTTGCCAACAGCATTTTTTCTGCTCGGCTTCATTCATAGAAAGGTGAATGCTTTCAGACCTTTTTCTCTGTAAGTATTAGCAGTCACAACATATGTTTTTGTTAGAAGGTCTCCAGCAATAAGGCTGTTTATGCAGTAAGGACTGTTGCATGCTGTTTCTGGAGCTCCTCTTTTGTTGCTAGGAAGGGGGGGGATGGAGCAGGTTGAAAATAAATAGTGGTCTATTGGAGACTTGTGATCTCTGACCACGACGAGGGTGAGAGACCACCCTTGGACCACAGAGCGGAGCTCCAAGCCTTGCTGTGGATTAGACCAGTTGGAATGGTGACAATACTGGTCACTGTTATGGGGAAGCACAGGATAGAAACTGTCTCTGTCCTTGCTAGGTGGGATGCAAAAAGAGATTAACAGCTTATTTTTCCTTCTGGTTCCTAAATCTCTGTGCGCTGGTAGGTCGGTAGTTGTGTGCCTGCGTGTTAGAGCCTGTGATGGATGTGCATTTGTAATTGTGTGGGGTTCTTGCAGAGGCATGTTGTTGGAGGACATGCCTTCTAGTAGGGTGCCTTTGCTTCAGAGCCTCACAATATGCAGCGGCTGCAGTGCACTGCAGTCACAGCTCTCTCCTGCTCTGGCACTGTGGGCATCCACTCACACATCAGGTCACTCAGCTGCATTTGGTGTAGAGGACTCTGGACCAGCAGAGAGGTAAAGCTGCTGGCCCGCATGTTTGTGGGTTGCAGGAGCTGCAGTGTGGGGGGCAGAGCAGAGATGGCTGATGTGTGAGACTTGAGGAGGGCGAGTCATGTTAGTCCAGAAAAAGTGCGTTCCTCGTGCCACCTGAGCTGTGGTTTTGGGTTTGTGTAGTGGGGTTTTGGTAGTGGGGGAGGGGCTACAGGAAGCTGCTAGAAACTTCCCCAGATCCAAGGCAGACCCACCTCTGGCCAAGGCCAAGCCCATCAGTGACAGTGGTAGCACCTCTGGGAGAACAGATTGAAGAAGGGGAACTGGCAGTGAGTACTGGGATTGGAATGTGAGAGGAACCCCTCTGCAGACACTGAGGTCAGTGAAGAAGGAGGGGGAGGAGGTGCCTCCCCTGCAGCCCGTGGAGGTGAATGGTGGAGCTGATGCCCACCTGCAGCCCATGGAGGACTCCACGTCAGAGCATGCAGATGCCCTTCAAGATGGCTGTGACTCTGTGGGAAAACCTGTGCTGGAGCAGCCTGTGCCTGAAGATCTGCAGCCTGTGGAAAGGACCCATGGTGGAGGAGTTCGTGGAGAACTGTCTCCTGTGGGAGGGACCGCATGCTGGAACAGGGGAAGAGTGAGGAGTCCTCCCCCTGAGGAGGAAGGAGCAGCAGAGACAAATGTGTGATGAACTGACTGCAACCCCCATTCTGGGTCTCCCTGTGCTGCTGGGCGGAGGAGGCAGAGAAAATTGGGAGTGGAGTTGAGCCAGGAAGGATGGAGCGGTGGGGGGAAGGTGTTTTAAGATTTGGTTCTACTTCTCATTATCCTTGTTTTGATTTAATTGGTAGTAAATAAAATTGATTTTGTTTTTTCCCCAAGTTGAGTCTGTCTTTTGCCCGTGACCATAAGTGGTGAGTGATCCCTCCCTGTCCTTGTCTTGATGCATGGATGTTTCTTTATATTTTCTCCTCCTCATCCCAACCAGGCCAGGGCCAGAGAGGAGTGAGCAAGCGACCCTGTTGTCCTTTGTTGCTGGCTGGGCTTAAACCACAACAGATGCTTACCTGGACCATCTGCCTGTGCTCTCTAGTAGAGTTTTGGGATTGGGGTATTGAATAAGACTGCCATTTTTTCAGTCTCAAAGCGTAGCTGCTTTGTTTTGTTGCTCCAAATGAAATCCTGGGACCTTTCAGAAGTGGAGTGCTTGAAGGATGTAGATTATGGGCAAAGAGAAAAGGAAATCTTTGATAATCCTGTTCTGAAGCAGTTTTGTCTTATTGCCAGTGTTGAGTACCTCCAGTGCATGTGCCTCTCAGTGTGAGCTCAAATAGGAGCTAATGATTTCAATTCTCTTTTTATTTGTCTAAAAATAAACCAGCAGGCATGTTTTGCTCTATATTTTGTAGGTGGTACTGGCAGAAGGAAAAGAGAGCGCCCTATGTGAAATTCATGGAGGCAAATTACCCACCTGGGTTCAGTTATGAAGATTTTGGGCCACTGTTTACAGCAGAATTCTTTGATCCCAACCAGTGGGCAGATATTCTGAAGGCTTCAGGTGCAAAATATGTTGTCTTAACTTCAAAACATCATGAAGGTAAGTGGAAGGTTTGTAAATGTTAGTAGTTGTTGCATTCCTTTCAACAGAAGAAAAATCCAGGTGACTTTTCTGCTAAGAGAGTTAGAGAAAGCCAGGCAGGCTTACCTGCCCCAACCCAGCCAAAGAGGAAGCAAACCACCCAAGACATGTGCATGCATTTTTCTGACTCTTACACAAAAGCTATGGCCTTGAAGCCTGCATAGGAGGAAAAAACAGATTGTGCCATTGTTCTTGCTGTAGGCAAGACAGCCTGAACTGGTGGGGGCAGCTGAGCTTCCTGCAGTAGCCATAGTTTATTTTTTATTGTTGTGCAATTCATTGCTCAAGGAACCACAAAAGTGAATTCTGCGCTGTTTAACATATGGAGGACTCCTGTGTACAGGCAGTTAACGAGCTCCATAGGTTTCTCCAAGGAATTTAGGAGCATGTTCCAGGAGTGAACTTCAGAGTTAGAAACGTACACAGGGTATAGTTCTTCTGATGCAGTGCGTAGAAGCCAAAACCTTGAACCATGTTTGTTACTTTACAGGCACAAGTGATTTTTGGCGCTGTAATTGTAAGATGTTTTGCAGGAAAAGTAAAGTGGTTAGAAGGAAATATGGTAGCAAAGAAAGTATAAAATACTAAGATGCAATGTGACAGTACATCTAGCGAACGTTGTTGGTCTTTGGGGAGATGTGGGTTCAAGACTGGCAGCTCATAACTTGTGAATTTAAATCTCAGCTCTGACACACGTAAAATCTTGATCTTGATGATGTTCGTGGCGTAATTCCCAGCGACTTCAAAAGAACCATGATTCATTTAGTCTGTCCTGTAGCCTTGGGCATGAATTTTTAGCTTGTTTGTCTAGTCAATACAATTGCATGTATCCAGTTCACAAAAATATTGCGAGATTTATTAGGCAAGGAGTGTAAAGCAGTTTGAAGGTGAGAGTGCTGCTCCTCTGGCAGTGGTCTAAGTCTGCAGTGCAGTAGTACTTGTAAGTGCTTGTTCTGGGTTGCTGGATGTCTGAAATGTTAAATCCCTCGTGATGTTTAACGCTGATACTTTACAAGCTGTTTCAGGAGTTTTTGCACTCTGCTTATATACATGTACTGAGTAGTTGATTGAGGTGTTACAAATGTCAAGTCAAATGAAAAGTGAACATTGCAGAAGATGTAAACAGAAGGGAGGAGAACAGTCTTTGAATGCAAAAGATAGCTTGTGCATTCTGCAACTGAGAGCATTTTATCTTCCAATTGTTGAATGTGTATTCACAGTTCACATGTGATACATTCAGTGAAAATGTAGATGCCTTGGAAGTTGCTGTATTTTTGGTTAATTTAATGGGGACATATGAATGGAGTGAATAATTAAGGAGAAGGAGTAATTATCCTAAGCAGTACAGAACTGGAAAATATAAATGGATATGTGTTAAAAAAACAAAAAACCAAAAAAACCAAACCCCCAAAAAACCCAACTCATATCTGATGCTATGGCTACTGTCATCATGCATGAACAGATTATAGGCATACTTTATACCACAATAACAATTTTATTACATATATGGCTTTTATATTTATTTTTTGCAACACACTTGCAAACTACTTTCCAGAAAGAGGAACTATAACTTCCCCTCTTCTGCTTCCCTTTCTTATCCTTCGATTTTTCTCTTTTCAGGCTTTACTTTGTGGGGGTCCAAATATTCTTGGAACTGGAATGCTGTTGATGTGGGACCGAAACGAGATCTTGTGGCTGAACTAGCAATGTCTGTTAGAAACAAGACTGACTTGCGTTTTGGGTTATATCATTCCCTGTTTGAATGGTTTAATCCTCTTTTCCTTGAGGATGCCACCAATGTCTTTAAGACAAGAAAGTTTCCAGCTAGTAAATCCTTACCAGAACTCTATGAAATTGTGACCAAGTACCAACCAGAAATAATTTGGTCTGATGGGAATGGAAATGCACCAGATACTTACTGGAACAGCACTGGTTTCTTGGCTTGGCTGTATAATGACAGGTACATAATGATGCTGGTTTAGCTCCTTATCTGAAATTCTGCTCTGTGTCTTGTTTGTCTCATTTTCTATATATTTTGTGGAACCTATTACCTCTTTTCATGAGGACTTAACTAAATATTAATTTTCCTGAAATCCAGGTCTTCCCTACAACTATCAAGGCTTGCTTTAGAAGAAGACTTCTTCATATTTTTTTAACCACATTTGCAAATTAATTAGTTAAAATGGTATTTGCTATTCTACCTAATCATATTCTTCTCTAAGTATTGTGTAGCAGGATAATTTGAGAATATGGGTGCATTGTTGTCATAGCAGAATGAATATCTGGTTGTGAATGTGAAGTGCAGGCTGATTTCTGGCAGACCTCCTGTGAAAGTCAAGTGTATTTCCCTAAGAAATGCCAACCTGGACCTTTTACTAGCAAAGGATGAGAATAGGATTCCTGATCTAATTGTTATAAATTAATAGTACAGAAGTCATCCTAAATGTTAGTTTCTGAGAGGGGTGTGCATGTGAGAAGGCTGGCTCACTGGCACTGACTCACTGGCTGTGAGTGCGTTTTATAGAATAAAAATAATAAAATTTCTCTGTTTCCAGTCCAGTCCGGGACACAGTTGTGACCAATGACCGCTGGGGAGTTGGCAGCATCTGTACACATGGTGGATTCTACACTTGTAGTGACCGGTATAACCCCGGCCACTTCCTGCCTCACAAGTGGGAGAACTGTATGACTATTGACAAGAGGTCATGGGGGTACAGGAGGAACGCACAGCTTGACGATTACCTCACAATCGAGGACTTGGTGAAGGTACAGAGGGACAAAGGAGTTGCCTGCAACTTCTGTTTCTCCCTCCTGATATTATGCTATATAACATTTCAATTATGTATCTATTTTTATTAAAAAATTATTAACTGATGAAATAATAATTTTGTTCATTTGTAGCCTAAGACTGGCAGGATGGAATATCCATGTAATTCTTATTTATTTTATAGAAATGACTGAAAGAAAAAACTACCTAGTAAAATTTCAGTTTCTTGGAAGCTGTTTCCCCTGTGAGTAACTGGCCAAGGACTGATCCGGATAGTCTCATAATTACCTTTTCTACTAAGTTTTTCTAGTAACTGCACCTTTAAGTTGATGGGAAGCAAACAGTTGCAGTTTCACTGTTCCTGTTTAGGAACTCCTTATTGAAGGCTACATCTCTTCCCCTGTCTAGCTAGAAACAGTTTATAATTCTTAATAGTCTTTTTACCTTGTAGTGAGAAACTTTCCTTTTTTCCCACTTCGTTTAAAGAAAAAAACCCAACACACTTATTACAGACATACAGATAAACACTAGTAGATGCACATAGCTGGTGTTAATAGAATGTTGATTCCCTTTGCTAGTCTAAGGTATTAAAAAAAGAATTGAAGCTTAGGAAAACTGAATCAATCTTTCAGATAAATGCATTTAATTGCAAAATTCAGCTAGTGAGGGAAAGATTGTTATTGTTGCTTAATCCAGATCTGTTCCTAGTACTGTCCTTGCAAAAGATAATTTCAAATTGAAGTAACCTCTTTTCAGAGGCAGGTTTAAATTCATTCAGTAGCTTGTCTCCAGCTGTCTGTTCCTCAGACTTGTGCATCTTGGTCCATGATCTCTGGAGGGCAGTGTGGATGTGAACACAAATATTTATGGGACTCTCTTGAAGGCTTCCTCATGTTTTACAGATGTCTCTCTAAAATAGGGAGAGCATCAAACCGAGGAAGGAGGAAGTTGCTTCTCTCAGCTTCAGTAAAAATGAAGTGGCATCCGTTAGCCTTATTCTCCTCTCGTGTAGAGAAATCTATCTGTCCTATCGGTAAAACACTTATGAAATTGCTGCAGAAGTCAAAACGTTAAGAAGTTGTGGGATCTGATTCTAATGTAGATTCAGTCACACACATTGGTGCAAAATTCTATTTTGGGATGTTTTCTGCCATAAAAATTGACAGCGGAGCTTTGTTTTATGGGAGCTTAAATTTTGTGTTGACTGTTGGGATGACCCCCAAAGTCTCAACAGGCAGCAGTAACATAACTTGTTCAGTTCATTGTTCTGAAGCAGTACGGCAGACTTCAGAAAGTACTTCAAATGTATGATTTCATTAGCCGTAACCATGTGCTCTGTGCATATGTTTAAAAACATTTCAGCAACTTGTAGAAACAGTGTCTTGTGGAGGAAATCTCCTGATGAATATTGGGCCCACTCATGATGGTCGCATCGCTGTTATATTTGAGGAACGCCTGAGGCAGATGGGTGCCTGGCTGAAAGTCAATGGAGAAGCCATCTATGGAACGAAACCATGGAGAGCACAGAATGACACGGTCACACCAGAAGTGTGGTAAGGCTACTGAATCAAAACATAGACTGTGTAAGCAGCAGCAGTGTATGTGAAACTTTGAAATTCTTTATGACTTGATGCTACAGAAATCACCAGCTTAGTTTGTATGCTGTGAAATTAACCCTTTTGTCAGTTTAAGTAACTGCACATAAAAGAGTATATAAAACTGTAGGTAGGTGATGGGTGTCAGAGACGGTAGTTTTGGAATGATGCTAAGGCTGAAGGAAAGGTTGCAAGCCTTTCCTTGGTGATCTTGTGCTTCTTAGCGTAGCTGGCAACAGAAACTATAGAAAAAATAAAATCCAGAATTATAAAACTGCTATGTAGTGTTTATCTGTACAAAGGAATACTTGATGTCACTCTTTAGAGAGAAAGAGGGGAGAGAAAGAAACTAGAAATCAGTCTAGCATATTCTGCATTTCTTTTTAAGGTAAAAATGCATGGGAAGATAACAGCAATTGTTTGGTCACTAAATTGTCAGTCTCTGGACTCTCCTCTGCCTTCATGCCTCATAGCTGCTGTAACGCCTTAATGATCCATCAGGGTCTTGGTCTTGACCCTCTTCTCTGCCTCAGTGGGCCTTTTTACTCTTGCTCCCAGTAAGATTTGGCTATCTGGCTTTAGTCTTGAAATGCTGAACTGTTGACTGTTTAGTAAAACCACTTCTGAGAGCAATAAAAAATTGTAACTAAATGAAGGAAGGATGGAGGAATGTTTCAAGTGTATGCCACAAGATTTCCGGAGATATACTGTAGATAATGTCTGCTGAAATTAAATTTTTAAAAAACTAGCTATGCAAGGTGGAAGCTTTATTGTTGCATGTACTCTTGTTAAATCTTTTTTAGTGGAATGTCTGTATGTTTGTGTATGGATGTGAATTACCGCATTTTTCTGAATATAACCCACAATTGTCTGTTAATGATTCCCCCTGCCCTGCAAGTACCTCCTTCCTATATGGTTGAGCAGCAGTGAGTTATTATATACTTGCTAAAGTTACTACAGATGTTTACCTCTGAATTCAGTTCTTTAATAGTCTCTATTACCTGTAGTTTGTTGGAACATATTTTCAAGGAACAGTACTTTATTAAAGGGTATAAATTGTCTGAAAAGATGGTTATGTGTGTGAAAGTGTAATTAATGCCAACTTTTCAAATCCATTTTTCCAGTCTTGAAAGCACTCTGTGTATCACTTCAGAAAATTTACAAGGAAAAACTGACATGCATTTCTGTTCCCCATTTCCAACCAGGTACACTTTCAGTCCTAAAGAAGGCCAAGTCAATGCTATCTTCCTTAACTGGCCAGTCTCTGGGACTCTGGAACTTGGTGAGCCACAGGCTAAGCTTGGAGAAACACAGGTAAAAGACAACACACCCCAAACACCCCCACTTGCCCTCTTCCCCTTTAGAACAGTGAGGTTTTTAACATATAGTGCAAGAAATTAACATACTCTGAAGGAAAACACCTCTAGGATTTGTCATGTTCCATCATGTTTGTTTTAGTTTCTGGCATCTTTGGGAATGCATAGCTCTTAGGACAGAGTATGTTGGAAGAGACCCAGCAAAACATTTTCGTTCTGGGACCTCCTTGTTGTAGTCCTCCCAGTGGGATGCTGCTTCTCCAACAAACAAAGTTAGACTGAATTGTTGCTGGGATATGTTTTAGCTTGCAAACTAAGGATCATAAAAAGAGGCCAAGTAGCAAGGAAAAAAACTGTGCTGCCCCTCCCGTTTCCTGTGTAGACTCTAACTCAGCATGACCTTTCTTTATAAATAGCTTTCCTCATGACTTCAGTGATACTCTAATTGCTGTAATGGTGCAGTAGTTTCAAGTCAAAGCCTTGCACAAAGGGAAAGCACACAGAGGTTTTCATTGCCTATGGAGGCTAAATATTAAGTTAGTGCGACCCTAGATGGGTGTCAGTGTGTCAGAAATTGAGGACACTGATGCCACATGTACACTAGCAAGTAGTGTAACCCAGTGGAAGCAGATTTATAGAGAACAGCTGGTGCTCAGGACTTGGTATCAACACTCTGCATTCAAGGTGGGGATTCACTTTGGCTTAGCTCTGTTCTGGTCTCATGCATTGGCTGTCCACTAGCTGCTGAAATGCATTAAGGGTGTTTCTGGACTGCCTCCTCTGGCCTAGTTCCATATGAAAACAATCTATTTAGTGCCAAGACAGCTCTGTGATAAGGAAGAAAGAGTAATTTCAGAAGTGATGTAGATGCATCTTGAATTTTGGAGAGGCGTCTAGACTATATGTGTATAAGACAGTAATGCTCCTTAGTAGTAGAGACTGGTCTTCAGCTGCTCCACTATTTTCAGCATTTCACCAGCTGGTGTAAGAGTCTCACCATGAAACCTATATGTGTGTTGTTAGTGGAGGGGTTCTTCAGGTCAGCTGTTTGAGGTATCTCTGGCTGCGCTCTGTAAGAAACAGTGATGCTCATTCAAGACCACAAGTTCCACCATGGGAAACGGGCATTTGGGAAATAGGCGATACAAAGCTGCGTACTATGGCACCCAGATCCCTGCTTTGACCCAAATCCCATCCCAAATACTTCTGAGAAGTGTTTTTGTAGCTCTTAAAGCCCCAAGTACTTCTCAAGACCCAACATCACTAACTTTATTACTTACTTTATCTACTTTGCAAGTATTTTTCTATTAATTACCTTTAATGATTATAATTCATTTGGTTGGTAAGTGGCATTTAGAGGGTAATTGGATAGTAAAGTATAGCTATGGATCAACATTTCTTTGTCAATATTGCAATTATATGCACTTTGAAAAGACACTGTTCTAATTACAGTATATGTTTCCATCTCAGGTGAAGCTGGTTGGCTACAAGGAACTGCTGAAATGGGTTGCCCTAGGAGAAAAGGGAATTGTTATAGCTCTACCTCAGTTAACTCCTAAGCAATTGCCATGTCAGTGGGGCTGGACTTTACAGCTGATTGACATAAACTAAGCCATACACTGCTGGAGCCTTGGGTAGTAGGTAATGCTGCTCTTTTGCCAGTTTCTAATCATTGGTTTCTAACTGGTACTTGCTTGACTGAGAAACATCAATAATTTCACTTTTTATGAAAGGTGGGCTGTAATTAAAGGATGGAATGAACCTCACGTGAAATCTAGCACTAGATAGTTGAATCTCTGCATACAATTTTTTTCTTTGAACTTGTGTGAAAAACTGAGCATCTACCTTGAGCTCTCTACTTTTATTTTTTTTAGTCAGTTTCTTGCCAAGTTTCGCGAAGAAGGCGGGGTGGGGACAGGGGAAACAGGCACTGGATTTTTAAAGCCATGAGAAAGAACAAAGCTAGCTCAAGCCAGTGTTCAAATGCACGTAAGTCAGTCAGTTGTATGTCTTAATGGAAGAAATCTAACTTCCACAAAACTGTACAGTAAAAACTGAGTTTTAGAGAAAAGAATAAATTTCTTCCAGTTGTGTGCAACAATTGGCAGCTGATAGTTTCAGCTGAGTAGGGTACTGGATCTAGAAGGGTGAGGAATATTTCACAAATGTATGGAGGAAATGCATATATGTACATCTTCATTTCTCATCATGAAAATCATTAATTTTACATGTTCCTACTCTTGAGTAGTCCTATTACTGGGATGCAAGTAAAGTGGGAAAGGGGTTTTTTTTTGCTGTTTTGTATAATTCTACATGCTTAAAGCTGATTCTTGTTTACAGCCATTTTTACACAGTTACTAGGTTGCTTTCCGTGAACTATTAAACAAAACATACTTCAGTTACTAACCTTTTTTTTTAAAAAAGAGAAATAAACAGGAGTTGCTAGGGATCCTCAGCTTTGGCAGAGACACAACACTTTAAGCAGAGGATAGACTGCACCCAACTTGAAAAATACCCAAACTCATCATGTGTTAGGATCTGTATGGACAGATCTGCACTGTGCAGTTTGCAAAGACGGGGAGGTATAGGACAACAAAAAGCATGAAGTGTTTCAGTGTAGAGAGCAAGGGTTTATTTTTCCTGAGTAATGTTAATAAGTGCAAAACTATTACTGTACAAGTTTAAATTTATTCTTTCAACTATGTCAAGATGTTAAGTAATGGGCCAAATGAAGTTATTCTTGTCTTCCCTACTAGTAATGTTAATACACACAAATTTTACATTAAAATATTTTATTACAATACAGACCATTGGGCTCAAAATTAATACAAATTAAGATAAAATATTTACAAGTTAATGTGTACAGTGTAGCTGTTTGAACAGCATAAACAAGAGAACTTCTAAAAATCCACATTCCTTTAATATTAAGTAACAGAAAGCACACACCACACCCCCCAGCTTGTTCAAGAGGAACGTGCATCAGTTGGCAAAGGCTTTCTGAAGAACGAGAAACTCTTTGGAATCACATTTGTAAAGTTAAGGAAAAAAAGTTTTCCTTTATAAAAAGAAAAATTTGGGAGAAGAAGAAAGAAGCCTTGCTTCATTCTGCTACTCTCTGCTATTCTTAGATCACCATCATTAGTTTTTTTCCAAAATTTACACAGCCCAAGCAAACAAATGATTTTTTTTTTAGTAACTTGTTGTAATACTGCCACCAGATGCCTTTCAGATGCAATAAAAATAATCAAATTAATTATGGAAGAGTTTAACCACTTTAATAGAAAAGTCTTTACATACAATGATTCTTTCAACAAGAATATTTTTAATGGGTGTTTGAAACAGAATTCTATTAGAACAAATATGGGCTCACTCCCACTTTTTTCAGGATGTTCTTTCTGCTGGTCTACCACTCCTACACCATTATAAAATTAACCCAAGTCTCATCAGTAGTCACAAGGGATTTGTTATAAATACAGGATCTATTCCTATAAATGTGCAGTTCATTTCTCTAGTTGCTGAGGGGTACTAAAAGCTTCATAAACATTAGCAGCAAAATCTTTCACTTGTTCCATCATCAACAGGTCCTGGAAGAAATTTAAAGAATAAATGTGCTTAATCAAACACATCCACCACTATTCTGGTTTTGCTGCAGTATGTAATTCATCATGAGAAAAGCACGTGACACTCCCACAGAGATGTAACTCAAATTTCTTGCTTTAGAAAAGTTTAGGAGCAGAATTGCAAGCAGAACCAAGTTAAGAGATATTTTGTGCTTCTGCACAGTTTAGCAGAGGGAAGAGTTTCTAGAAAAAGAGCATATTTTTGGAAGATACAAATGTAGAAAAAGTTTAAGTTATGCCAATTGTTTCTACTTTTTTTTAAAAGCCACTAAAATTAAACAGAATGAAGTATGTTATTAAGAAGAAATATACAAGATTAATTTCAAAATTTTACTTGGGATATTTTAAATAAGCAAGATTCTTACCTGAACAAAGTGACTGGGTGTTTCACTGCATACTGAATGGATCTGTCCATTTATTATTGGAATTATCTTGGCTAAAGGAAGACTGACACTGGAAAGACTAGAAAAGAACAAAAATATTGACCTAGACCTGTCTGACATTAGTAAAGCCACTAAACTGTGAGTATTACAGTTCTGAAAATTACTACTTCAGAAGTAAGCGTTGAAAGACTGCAAACTAAAATGTACAGATGAAGTTGGTTCCCCCCCCCGCCCCCATCAAGCTTTTCATTTAATATAGAGAAGTACCAAAGCAAATTCAGTTGGTGTTCCTATTACACACAGTTTCACACTTGCTTCTCATGCAAGAGAAATATGGTTTAGGCAGAGTCTTTACATGTGTGTGTGTATGTAAACAGTTCTTAGCACTATTTCAAACTCTAAACCTGGCTTAGGACAGACAGCCAAACTACAGCCTTTGGGACATTTTAAGTATGTAAATAGTGTATATTTAAATAAAAACATTACTCTGAGTGCCATCAGTTACTAAAATGAATAATAACTGGGTTTTTGGATGTTTGAGGTTTTAATTTTTAGTATTTTAGAAATCACATTTCAAGGATTTGAACACCACTTTTGGATTTGTAACACTCTCACTGCCCTGTTTAAAACCAAAGTTAACTTCAGAATAAAAGCTATTTTTAAACAGCTTTCTAGGAAGAGGTAGAAGATCCTGAATGTTAGGATCTTTTTTCAGCATAGCAGCAAAGAACCTAAAGCTCCATAAGGTGCTTTGGCTACATGTATTTGGAGAATCATGGTAATGCCTGCCTGCCTTGAGAACTACAGTAACTGACAGTTAGAGACTGGGGCGTACAGAGCTTATCTGCTGACTGTAGGGAAACGCTATCTTTCTCACGGCCTCATAGGGGAGGTACTGTAATACATCTTTCAGTAGTCACCACCAGTGGGGTAAATCCTCCTTAGCCAGAAAGGCAGTCTGCTTGTACAGTGTTCAGGCAAAAAGTAGGTGGTGTAGGTCTTCTGATTGCTACTTTTAGATCTGCAAGTAATGGTAGGAAAGACACCTCATGTAAATTCTAGCTATTTCATGGGTGGGAAGAAACGTGCAATACAAGTGAGGAGATTGCAGTTATTCTTGAAGAGCAAGAAGCAGAATTCTTTCCAGCATGAGAACTTCAAGTAGGCAGGAAAATCAATAGCCTTTTTTGGAATTCACTACGATCCCAAAGCATTATTCACATGAGAACCAGAACAAAAGAAAACATTTACCTATTTACAGAGCCATTCTGAGAGAGGTCCTTTTCAGTAGGTCTAAAAAACTCTGCCATATTGTCCAGTAGTCGACTGAATCCTCTATTTAAACATGTGCTCAAAACTGTACTGAAGTCTGGACTGGAAGGGGGGAGAAAAAAAGTTTCATTCCTGGGATTTACTTTTCCAAACTAAAAAACCCTGCAAGTATTCAGTGTTACAGATGTCCCTCCCACAAGGGAAGATGTATGACCCAGATAAAAGGCCATTAGTATAGCCACCTCAAGAAAGACCAGCTCCCAAATAACTCCACAGCAAACCAAACAACCACCTAAACGCTACCCTAAGATTACTAACACCCAGATAAATCTAAAGGATTCCTCACTTCTCTTTCTTATTAATAACACAGAAGGGACTTACCTCATCCTTAAAATGCCCCAGATCTCTAGCAGCTAAATTGCAAGAATAGTTTGGCATTTGGCTCAATTCCCTCATATTCAATGTTTATTATAGATGCCTCACTTTGGTAGCTTTCTGGTAAAAGGATGCATACAACCGCTCTCAAAACCATGCATTAGAAATACATTCTGATGAGCCAGAACTGGTGTTCGTTTTATCAAAGGAAGTAAATCCAATAAAATGACTCTCAATTTACCCTGCTTTAGCAGAAGAGAAGTACTCTTCTGTTCCTGCATAACTACAGAAAAGTGAGGAAGAGATAAGGGGGTGTGACTGGGAAGGACATCCTCGTCATCTCATTAAGGCAGGATTGTTTCTTATAAGTTTCAGAGCGCTCAGATTTTGGAAATCCCAGCCTACAATTAGTGAATATAAAAGTTTAATGCAACAGAGTGGCCACATTTTGCAAATGAAAGTTGACAGCTTTTTATATTAAAGAAATGGTCTTACACAAACAGTAGTTCTGAGGAAGAGTTTAATAGGAATACAGAATATTTCTCTATACCTTTCTAGCATATCTCTAGTTTCATTAAGTAATTTAATTGTAGCAATGTCTCTTTCTGTCAGTCCACAGGCCTAGAAAAAGCAAAGACAGACACTATTTAGTAAGAAATCTATTGGCAACCGTAACAACAGAAATGGAAGAGTTTTGTACCATGGAATTAAAGTCAAGATGTGTAAGGCAAATCTATTTAAAAGAAAAGATTTACTGTCGTAAATCAGATTCTTTATAATTTGTGTTCTAATTTCCCTTTTAAATGGTCACTGTAGGATTTTTTTTTTTACTAAAAACAGTATTAGCAGGAAATACCAGACTAATTGAACAAAGTATTTTTTCCACTTCTGACCTCCGAAACTGAAATAAACCCTGCCTATCAGCTTAAGTTAAAGGGATAAGTGCATGCAGTCACACAATGAAGCCTAAGTTTCTTCTTTACACTACTGTGATACCAAGTTAAGCATGCGTTTTCTCCAACCTGTGGTGTGGATGGAGACAAACGCCTTTAGAAAATTTAGGAAATTAATGTTACAACTGAGATTAGATACACCTTTCCCTTGACTCCTGTTCATTTTCCAGCCCAAAGCGACAAAGGACTCCCAGCACACCATCACCTTCCTGTGCATCAGCCAAGATGCTACAGCTGTCCATGATCTTTGCTGGTACACAAGTGCAAGGTAATACAATTTAGCTTAGGGCTGAGTTAAGCTGCATTGTGTTACAGCACACGTCACAGGCTAAAAGCAGTAACTGGGCTGTGTTCCTGAGCTCAGAGCTGACATTCTGAGGATGGCACTTGTTTTCAATCAAATCTGAAGAAAGTACAACTTTACTTTGCCTTGATTAAAGGTATAAGGACACTTGATGTATGACAGAAGGGGCCTTGCCTTTTAATAAAAGATACAGATGCCATGGTATAGCTAGAGGACTGTTACATACCCTTCTCTCCCCAAACCAAAAAAAACACAGAATGAAAAAAGATAGATGAAAGAAACTGAAACAAGTACCTGGGTGGCCAGGGGATTTTCTTCATCTGGCATCAGATAATGACATAAGGGAGAGTGAGATGCAATCTGATCTGAATCTTTATGTTCCACTACTTCCCTGATATCTTTAACTTTCTGCTCCAGCTCCAGAAGAGATAGGGTGTGCTTAAGGGAAATACTGGAAAGGAAGAGAGACTACAGTGTTGGTTGCAAAATGAATAATGATGCTTTGTTCTCCTCCCGGTAACATGTTCACAAGTAACAGGATCCCAGTCTGCTATATGAGTTTGCACTGGCAGATATAGCCTGCTATAATAAAAAAATTGTTTTGGAAAAAGTCAGTACACCTTCCTTTTTTTTTTAATTCTAGTAAAACTCATTGTTTTGGGAGCAGTCATCACAATAAAGATTAAAAGCTAACCACAAAGAAGTAGAGACTCTTACCTTCCAAAAACTTTATGCACAGCTTGTTTAACAATAGTTATTAACTCAGTCAGTCCTAGAACAAGAAGAGTGTCAAAATTATTGTAATGATTTGCTCAAGTCTAGAAAAAAAGCAGCATTTTGTAAGTTTAGTTAGCTTATAATAAGCATCATACCATCTCCTAAAAGGTGCTGAATACTTGATAAATATTGCTGCTGAACTTCAGGGGGAGCTAGTGGTGTCTGTGGGGAAAAAATAATAAATAGTTCTGTGACGTGTCAACAGTAGAGAACAATGCAAAAATAATTTCAAACCTGTTGCGACCAATTTCCTTAATTTTTGTAAGACCCTGCAGCAGATGGATTCCCCCATTCTGACCCAACTCTGTAGCTTCTGACCGTCTTCCTGCCATCAACCCATGGATATTTCATAAGTCCTCTGGCACTCTTCAATACTATACAGATCTCTCTTCTATCTTCAGTGGCACACATAAATCTTTCACTTTTCATTCATATATAGGAAATTCTTTTAAAAAAAACCCCTGCATTGCAGGTGAAACTAGACCCTACACCACCCCCAAAATAAAACCTAGTGGAATAGGATATTTATGCTCAGCCCTAACAAAAGGCCATCTGGTAGAAAAGCAGCTTTCAGGAACTGAGACAGGATGCCAGTTTGCTCCAGCAGAGTGCCTCAGAGTTGGCCCTGTCAACCCACTTCTCTATTGGAAAAATAACAGAAAGGAAACACATTTCTAGCCCAAACTTATCTTGCCCTTTTAAAAAAGCTTTTTCAGGTTTCACAAAATGAAGCACAACCTCCACATCAACCCTGGCCTCCCTAGTGAAAGCTTTCCTTAGACCTGCTGTGACATGCTGTTCCTTAACTCTCAGCAGGAGCTATCATGGGGGGGCATATGACAACTAATCAAAGTTTATATCCATTATTTTTAGATGAGCCATCCAACAATTTGCAGATCTTACTCTGTACAATGGGTACTTGCTTACTGTGGGATTGATATTTTTATTGAGCAGTGATAGATACACTATATAAACAAAAACCAAGTCTTCTGCCTTACTTGGCTCCACCAACAGACATTTAAGGTAGATGACCTTTTGGAGTTACAACCAAATAGTCAAAATTTCAAAGACAACATTTTTCTTCTTTAATCCTAGGAAAATTTAACTGGGGCAATTAATGTATGTGCTAGAAAGACCTAAGCGTTTTTATACATTTGCATACATATCCTGGATTATTCACACAGTATTACTGTTTCACAAAAAAATTAAAGAAATTATTTTATGTTGGTGTTTAGATATGAAGTAACCTTTAAGCAGTACAAATGTAGATAAAGGGTATTCTTCAATACTGCTCGTATTTTGTTAAGCAACAGTATCACCACATCATCCAAATTTAGCGGCTATTAAAACACATCAATATATTTTACTTTGAGTAATGCTTCCACATCTCCACTCTTCTAAGAGCTCTTGGTTTTGTTCTAATACTCCTAAGCTATGCTCTTTTTATCTCTCACAAAATAATTCTTTCACTTCCAAGAATGTGGAAGTTCTACCTTTGAAACAAAACAAGAAACTTACTGTGCCGTTTTTGCAGAGTGCAGCATTATCTAGGTAGATGTAACCGCCAATAATATTTAACTGGACTCGCAAAAGAACTACTAGCATACAGGTACTATATACAGCTACAATGCTTCTTGTGAAACCTTGAAAAGAGACAACAAAATAACTTCAAAGTCAAAGAAATAAGGGTGAGCCAAGGAGGGAGAGTGCTCTCCAAGACTCAAGAAGTGCTGATGATTTTTAAATACACAGTCACATTTCTCTCATTGGTTGTCATAACACATTTTTTCACAACATATACCCAAGATGGTCATGAGTCTAATATGTGCTGGAGCTACATCTGAAGTGTCCCATTTAAAGTCCAATATTAATATCATTTTGCACGTTACACAAGTTATTTTGGGAAAAAATAAAAATCATAAAAGTTGCTCCAGAAGGAAAACAGATGTACTGTCAAATCGTCTTTCTTCATTAGGCCAGGAAATACACATAGTATGTTAGCCCTCATCATGCAATTAAGACACAGAAGGCGTAACAGCAGCTTGGGGAAAAAAGTTACCTGAAGCAGGAGCAGCTACTATCTAAAGAACGAACATGAAAATAAGCATCAGCTACCAGCCACTAGGCAACACAGGACGTGTGGAAGAAGTGACATGAATAAATATGGATGAATGTGGAGTAGCAAGGACACGGGAAGAAAGGAGCCGGATCAGAAGTAGGATCTGTAAAGTTGGTGTGAAAAGGAGAAGCAAAACCAAAAGGAAGGGAAGACAAAACCAGGGAGGTGGAGGGATAACAAATAGTACCAAAGAATCAAAAGTAGTAAAAAAAGCTCAGTAGTATTCAGTACATAATTATCTGGCTTCACTATTCTTCCTTCCCTTCCACTGCTTCCATCAGCCAATAAATAAGAACATGAACCAAAGGGTTCATAGCCATTGGTATGGTGGTTCTCCCCAACAGGCTTGAAAAGAGGAAATTGCGGGCCATGTAAGGGCTGGCCTACATTTCTGATTGATGTTTTCTGTTAGGTTCAGCATAGAACTTTCTGGAAAACTAGTTTGATTTTTCTGTGATGGCACAGAAAGTTCTCACAAAGTTTTCTTGAGCATGGTAACATGAAGGCCAATAAAATTCTTCACATTTGTCTCTGAGCTTCTGACTTCTGTGGGGACTATGAAAAATTCCTTCATGAGGAGCTTTTGGGAGTGGGGACGGGAAGTTTGCCATATAGCGTGTCACACTATCTTCATACCTACTCAGACAACAACCCAGTATCAAGTGTGCATTTTAAAGGGTGTGAAAGACATTTTAAATTTATGCCAAATAGTATGTAGATGGAATCTTTCATTTCCACTTACTTATTATCTTTAAATCCTCCCATATTTCTAACTTGTTTGCTGGCCTGTAGGAAACATAAATGGAAATATTAAACATTAAAAAGTATATTTTCCTTGGAAATCAATAAATACGTTAAGTGAAATAGTACTCTAAGGTGAGCCTATTTAACTTCTATAATTATTCAGATCAGATTCATGTCTACATAAGTTTGCCTCATTCAGGAAAGCAGTGTATAAACAATATGCTTTGAAGTCACAGAAAAGATATTCAAACTTTAATGTATAAGTGTAGTATTTAATGATGTCAATTATAGACTTATATTAATAATTTTGAGTTCCTATGCTAAGCAGCCAGAAAAAGCCCACTGATGATACAAAGTAGTCTTTTCTGGGGCCTTGATCCTGTATGTATTTAAAGCAGACCTCAGTTCAGTAGGGCTTCCTGTATCCACGTGCGCATAATAAGTGCAGGACCAGAATTTCTATACCCTACTTTCGTGCAAGATTTACCATTGCCTGACCTGGTTTTAAAGTTGAGATTTAATCACCAAAAAACAAAGAGATCCCAACCATCTGTGGAAAAGAAGTCTTGCACCATCCACACAAATACAAGTTGATCTTACTTCTTTTGTTGAGGTACGTTGACTTTTTTGACCTGACCAATTCCTAAGATTTTATATATTCTGCAGTCAAAAGAACAAGACTGTATGTAGATTGCATAGATACAACTGAACTGCCTAAGCCATGTTGCATATTTATAACTACTATCTAGAGGTAATGCTAGCAGTATAGCAGCAGTAGCAGAGATAAGAGCAAGCTAACCATCCAAAAAGTTTCATCAGCCATTCTTGCCTGTTAAGCACTGTCAGTAAAGAACGGCCACTCTATCTCTGTCATGGAAGAAATATATTGTGAAAGTCACTTAGAGAAACATTTGGTAATTTCTTAGGATCAGAATTAACACTTAAATATTTCAGGCAGATAGTTCAGATCAACTTTACAGTAGCCTAGTTTATAAAAAATATTTCACCAGAAATAATTTCTCTTTACAGGCACAACACGTGCACTTTGGCATTAGTTTGACCATTATATCACTCACATAAACAATTTTTAAGCTCAGTGCATTCAAATAATGTAAATGAACTGATATAATAAACTATTAAGTCTACAACTCCAAAAAGTAAAGAGACAGATCAAAGAAAGGATAGCTAGAAGAGATACAAGGACCCATGGCACACACAAAAATCAGTTTACATACTTTTTTTGCAAGCTAAGTCAACAGTTTTAAAAGCTATTCTAAAGCAAAACAAAGGAAAGACTGTTAAAAAATACAGCAATATTTCTATAGATAAAACACATTAACAGGACTCAAAACCACATTTGTTACTTATAAGTGCTAGGTTTTCCATGCCAACTGAAGAGAGAAAGGGAAGCCAATACATCGACTTCAGCCAACTACACTTGCACCTATTATGTCGAAACATTTCCTAGAGCTCATGCTTACAAAGTTTCTCCTCACAACTTAAGGCAACAGCCAGGTAACAGTTTAAGTCTGCAAGTATTAAGCCTAACAGTGGAAATGGATTTTTCAGTCTTCATCTGCTGCAATTTACTAAGACTCAGCTGCTACTCAAAACTCATCTTTTATTTCACATCTATTTGGAAAACTATTACCTGCTATGGAAGCAAAAAGCAATGCAAACAAGCAGAGGTTTGGAATAAAGCTAAGTGCTGAATAGGTGGGAGATACGCAACATCTGCAAGGCTACAGCAGTAGGTACTTCACCTCATCTCATTCAATCACATTTCTTTGAAAAGAGGAGGACAGATGGAGCAAGAACATCTGTGGCCTTGTGTGCCACTCCCTCTTTAAAAGTTTCTCTGAAAGACTGAAGACTTCAGCCTGCTTACACCCCCAACCTACCACTGGCCACCCCAAATTACTAAAACAACATAAAAAGGTTTTAAAATCCATTCACTCCCTTAAATTTAAGTTAAAGGAGCTTACCTAAGCCATAACATGATCTGTAACATATGACAACATAGATCCATAACATGTTAAGCCATAACATAGATTATGTGAGAAAAAGAACACATCTTCAGGGACATTAAGAAAGGTAAATCTCCACATGTACTCTTTTGTATATTCAACAACAGCACTCAAAGGTCCAGAGCCGTTTGATTCATCTTCTCAAATTTAAGTAGAAAGAAAACAAATCTATACCTCCATGTGTACCACAAGAATGCAGAGCTTCTTTAAAGAATCACTTCAACGTGGAATGAGCTCTGATGGCTGATTCTATGATCTGTGCCTTCCCAACCCCTCCTCTGTCTTTTCAGTTAAAAAATTTCAAGCATTTAGTTAAAACTTGCTCAGCATAAGTCAAAAAAGGAAACATTAAGACACAAACTCCACTGTAAGATACACTCTAAATGGACATCCGTGCTTACAGGATATTGCATGTAACCAGCCTTTTAAAAAACACTTGTTTTCAGAAGTGCCTAACAATAATATCAAAAAGTCTCATCTCTATTTTCACTGGCATTACTGGAATTCAGAAGTGTGTTACTGTACCCGTAAACTGTTTCAACTAGTCGCACAAGTTAGAGACACCAGATGTATTTTGATAAAAGAATGCACGCTACAGAGAACAAACTAAGGCATTACATGTCTTCACCATTGAACAAAGGATTACAGGCCTTTGTAGACTATTTTGCTGCACAGTCCAGAAGACAAATCTGGTGATCCACAAGATCTCTTGTTCACTCAGATTAATTTTTCATTGAGTAAAAACTGAAAAATATATTAAGCATTCCATTAAAATTAACTTTTCCTAATTTCTTGTGGTTTGGTGTAAATAATATTAAATTACAATTGGAAATTCTCAGATAATCTATTACAAAAACATAGTTCAGGTGGTAATTCTCACTTTAAATATCACATTCTGTTGCCTTGTTGTGGGAGTTTTTTGACTGAGAAAAGACAATGACTGGATAGGTAATCTATTAAATGCTGGACAGCTGAAGTTACAGCTACATAAATAAGCTAGTGGGAGGTAAACTAGAAAGGCAGTCTAGAGTGAGTCAGAAACGCTGTGTTAACTGCCTACATAACACTTTTACTCCGTGCAAAATGCCAAGCAGCTTACTCTACTTTTAAGGCATGCTGTTATACACTTTATGTATTTGAAAATACGCTATTTGTTCCTGCAGTTATAATGGAACCGAAGGTGTTTTCTGACAGGGAAGCATTCCTCTTAATGTATGACATGCCCCTATTTGCTCTACTTCAAAAAAGAAAAAAAAACAACCAAACAACAAACACACACTTCTCACAGCTTACATCCATTTGCAATCTCATCTTGGATACTTTCTACTACTATTCACATCTGACCTTTATAAGATTACATAAACATTTTTACAAACACAACATCGACAACTCAGTCAAAATACTCTGTCCTGTTTAAGAGAGGACTAGATCCTCTAAGTACTTTTACCTGCCCATCTTGTAAGCACTTCAACAAAAACCATGGCTCTCACTGAAACATCTTAAAGGAAGTATTATTTCTTGTAATGTTTGGAAAATGCCAGCCATACCTATCAAAATACATCTAACATGACACAAAATATTTACATAGTGATTTCAAAATACTTTAAGACCAGCGACTCAATGGGACACAGAAACAAAATCCTGCATACTCTCTACATTATAAATATATAATTTGAAAAAAAAACTTATCTTATGACCAAAACAAGTGATCTTTAACACAATTAACAAAACAGTCTTACCTATTTTTAAGAAGAGACGTGAGACTCTCAGAATTTAACTGATGCATTAAGGCATCCCTCAATGTTGGGAGCATTGACAGCACTGTTATTAAAAGAAAAAAAAAAAGGAAAAAACCCTGTCAACATAAAAAAAATCATCATAAACCTATCCCCAGTTCTCGCTCAGTAGCTGCTATACAATGTAAATCCAATTGCTCAACAGGCAAAGCTGGGAGAACAAGCAAAATAGGAAACCCTGGGAGTACTCAGAGAAGTGCAATTACTTGCTTATCTGTTACCAGCTTGGGCACAATGCTGCCCTTATGTGGCTATATGTCTTTGTTGGCTCTAGCTGCAGATCACATCCTGCATTATCTGCATATACATGCCTTCAATTCCCCAGAAGAAAACCTGGTGAAAATCTACACTGTGCATTTCTCCAAATGAGAAGAAAACGATCTGAGGTTTGGTTTTATCCAACAAGAGAACCAGAGAAAGGCACGTTTCAAACAAAAGAAAGCTGGTGGTGAAAAAAAATACTTTACTTTCAGAATATTCAATGTCAGATCTGCGGTTATGTGATGGGAACACGAAATGGAAAAAAAGCATGCTCAGAACATAATAAATACTAAGAACAAAGTATGAAAAATCTTGACAAGAATGCATGCTGCCAGACAGAAGGTACTTCATACAAAGAAGGGCAAAGACAAACTTAGTCCTTGCAGTAAAATCAATCCCAGCACTACAAAATGGAAAAGATTAAAATGAAACACCAGTTGGTCAGGGTAAACAAGGTGCACAGAAAGCATTTGCAGCCACCCGAGAAGCCATTACAAATTTCAACAGGAAAAGAAAATGCTGCCTAATTTGTTTTGTAGAAGTAGTTTTGAATGGCCTGTATTTACAAGAATGACAAGGATTTTGTTAAACTCTACTCCACCATCTCCTCTCCAAAAATCCAAACACCAGTGCTATAATATAAATACTGTCACTTTTTGCTCCCAGCTAGTCAGGCACCTTTTAACTGTTAAAATGTAGGGAACTAATGGGCTGACATGCTTCTTATTTGTAAATAAAAATTACCCACCAAGCTCTCTGTGTAGCTTACTAACAATGTGCTATAACAAATAAAATAATCCTGCTGTAAATTCAGTAGTGTTTGAATCTGGGTGCTGTTTCACACCTCAATACGACATGCAGTTTAGGGCAATACACAAAGGGTCTTGAAGTGACAAAAAATTGTAACCTGCATGTATATTTGTATGCATATAAATGGATAAGGGTTCAGATGACACCTAGAAATGCCTTCAAACCTCTGTTCTTCAGATTCTGTTTTTACTATGCAAAATTACTCTATTTATGCATTAGTATTTCATTAAGATTTTGAATTCACCCATATTTCTTATTTGTCTTCCATCCTGTCAATATGTAGTATAAATCCCCAAATAATTCCACCTATCAAGAACAGTAGCTATTTCCTTATCTTACCTGTCATATTGCACGTCCTCTGATTACTTTCAAAATGATATTGCCTTCGCGCTTGGGCAATGTATTCAGCTGCTTCTCGTTCTTGGATTTCTCTGATTTTCTTCTGCCCATATTTTCCCAGTAAATAGACTCCTACAGAGAGATTTTCATAATACAAGCTGCTTTAGAAGTGTGAGTAAGGCCCCTTCAGTCCCTTTCTTTGATTTTAAACCATAAGGGTGCATAGTGGTTTTTTTGGGATATGTGGGTCTTGAGTATTTTAATACTGATTGACAAAGTAATACCCAGAAATAATATTTTCAGAATCAGTATAAGAAACTTTCCTGAGAAGAGTTATCTTGCTTTTCAAAGAAGGCTTTTTTGGTACTACTGCAACATAAACAACTAGTACTGAAGAGATTGAATCTAATATTGGGAAGAGAAAAAATGTAAAAGTAACAAAACCAAAGAATAGAGAAAATAAACTGAAATGCATAGGTCTGGAGATGGATGAAAATTTAAATTTTTTTAAAGATAGCTTTCTAAAATTAGCAGAAGAGGTAAAACTCAAGTCTTAAAAATCACCTAAGAGAAAAACGTTACAGACCAACACTTTCTTCGTTTGGTCCTGAAACTTCCGTAGGAAAAACCGTAGCTTCATGGCCACCTGGACTGTGGCCCTCTTATTTCTTACCATGCCTGGTTCTTACCTTCCAGCCCCACCCTTCTGCCCCTGAGGACCTGATCATCCCTCATCACCCTCACTATGAATCTCCATTTCCACAAAGACCCCACCAAAAATTTTTGCTCTACATTTCCTCCTCTCCCAACATACATCCCTTGGAAGTTGCCCCCAACAGCTTTTCCCACACCACCGGGGGTTCAGAGGTCTCTCCAGGCTGCCCGCAGCCCTCTTCTTTCCTCGTCTCTGTCCTCCTTTCTAAGCCGTTCCTCAAGATACCACTACATCTTCTAGACTTATCCTCAGCACCTTTGCCCACTGCAAGCTGCTTTGCGTGAATTTCTCCCCCTCCACCTGGGGCTTCTTATAACACCTCCTGTGTATCAAGTTCATTTGCTGCCTCCTGTATGTGCTGGTAGCAGCAGTTACCTATTTAGGTGCATAACACGCTCTTCCCATGTTCTCTCATGAAAGAACTGGGGCAGGGGGAGAGAGAGAGAAGGGAGGAACAAACCCAAGCAGAAAAGACTACTGTACAAGTTGATCATCTTCCGTCCACTGGGGAACAATCCCCTAAGTACTGAAACTCCTCTACAGAGTGTCAGCTCTGACTCTGTCAAGTCAATAATGGTACAAAGAAGAAATCTGAATATCAAGTCTTCATGTTTTTCCACCAAGCACTTTCAGAAGTCATAAACACAGAGCCACAACGTTTTCTTCAAAGTTTAATTTTCGCATTTTGAAGTTAGTATCTGAATTAATGAGGCATTTAACAGCTGCTGAATGCTGAAAGTTTTAGAACTATTTTTATAAGCCTGATCCACAAAAAACAAACAAACAAAAAACCCAAAAAACCCCAACAAAACCAAACTCCCCAAGATTTTGAATTCAGCTACATTTTTAGGTCATTAAAACCTTTCAATACATTCTCCAAAACTATCATCAGTATTTCAAAAGGCTTGTCAACTTTGTGCCCCAATATTAATGGCTGCAAAAACCCCCAGCTATTCGTATTGGCATTATGTTTCCTAATAGGCAACTACAAGCCAGACCAGTTTCGAACAACCACAGTCACTTCCATTTATTTCCCCAAAGCCTCATAACATAAAAATCTGGAAGTCACTCTCTCTTACTTCAGCCTTTAGGCAGACTGACCATTTGCCATGTGGAAGATTCACCCCATTAGATGCAAACTTTAATATTATGGTTCCATATACATAAAAATCAATTTTACCACTAAATTGTTAAACAAAATGAGACTTCAAGAGTAATAATTATATTATTTTTCTCTAAAAAATTATCAATTCCTGCCAAGTATATCTATTTAGAACGCAACTGTCAGGGTACTGATTTTTTTTTCAGCTAACATACTGAAACAAGAACAATTTTTTTATAGTATTAGCAAATAATTTTTGAACACAATATTTTTCCAACCATTTTATCCCACCACATTTTTCACATTACATTCACACACTCATTTGTCCACATGACTACTTTTGTTTATCCCCCCCCCCCAAGTAAATCCTTTAACTCCAGGTCTTGTGACAGAAAAGTCACAAGTATAAAAAAAGACTCTTCCTGAACATACACAGGCAGACATGCAAACAATTAAAGAAGAATCATGTGCATGCCCTTGAGTGATATGCTGGAGCAGCACCTTTAAGACTGAGACAGCTAATTGCTTAGTACTCAATTTTTAAAGGTGTGTGATTACTCTGTACTAAAAACTGCTGTGCCTCAGGAGTGTCCAAAGTTGCATTAGCAGTCATGCAGGTTTAACAAGGAGTTACAAGAAAAAACACTCGTCTAAAATGATGCAACACCAGCTACTAGTAGTCTTACTTCTCCCCCCCTGCCCTGAACTAAGCCGTAACTTTGACCCATTACTAACATATGTTATTTACTCTGGTATTATCCTCATCTTTGGGAATGCAACGCATTAGAAGTTAACCAAGGTAAAAGTTACACCATCCATACAGCTTAAGCAAAACCAGCAAACAACAGAAAAGTTTGGATGTCAGCAACAGACTGCCTCTGTTACTAACTCCATGGCTTTTAAGTGCCTCTAAGTCACCTGGAGGACACAGCACCTCACTTGGGAAATTCAAGTCTCGTTTGTGACAATGAACTTCTGCCCACTAGTCACTCATGCCTGAACACAGCAGCAGAGCCTCTGCAAGTCTCTGGCTTATGGAATATTTCAAGGAGCTGCCAGCCTGGGAGTTCGCCTGCATGTGTGCACATTTTACTTTAGAACAACCACATGTATCTATATTGATACACATAGCATTAATTCAGAAGACTTGAAAATAACACAGCTAAGAAGTCCAGAATGCATCACACAAAACCACTGTCACTTGGAGTTTGAAGCAGGACCAGAGAAAGCCACGTCCCAAGAACTGCCATAATGTCAAATCATCCGACGTACCTGTAGGAAACTACATTGACATTTTGAAAGTGTCTGTTGTTTTAAACAAGCAAAGTGGACACCAACTTTTCACAATAGCTAATATAACTCAATTTTACCTCTCAGTATGGGATAGGAGGTCTGCAAAAAGTGGCAGCAGCAACATTTTACTCGCGTCTAATTAGCTAAACCGTTGTAAAGATGGAACTTCACAATGAATCTCACCCATATATTCCATACAAAACCAGGAATTAAGAAAATTCAGCAATAATGAGACTGCCCAAAAGATAATTCCTATGTAAACCTTTTTCTGCTTTCATTAAAATGTGAACTATGCAAACAACTTCTGTCCCAACAGTTCTGATTCAGAGGGTTCAGAAACAGATGAGTGGTACAAACTAGGACTACATCAGCTGATGCCAGAACCTTCAGGTACAGGAACCTCAGTGAGGATGTTGAACTACAATTCATACTGCTTTAAAATTGATCTACAAAGTGAAATGTATTTACATTTGCATTGGATGTCTGTGCTGGTTTTGGCTGGGATAGAGTTAATTTTCTTTATAGTAGCTGGTATGGGGCTGTGTTCTGGATTTGTGCTGGAAACAGTGTTGATAACTCAGGGATATTTTCCTTACTGCTGAGCAGTGCTTACACAGAGCCAAGGACTTTTCTGGTTCTCACCCCACCCCAGCAGCGAGGAGGCTGGGGGGGCATAAGAAGCTGGGAGGGGGCACAGCTGGGACAGCTGACCCCAACTGACCCAAGGGATATTCCATGCCATACGACATCATGCTCAGCAATAAAACTAGGGGGGAGGTTGGCAGGGGGGCCGCTGCTCGGGGACTGGCTCGGCATGGGTCAGTTGGTGTTGAGTAATTGTTTTCACTTGCATCGCTTGTCTTCCTTAGGTTTTATTTTTCTCTGTTATTTATCCCCCGCCCCACCTTTTCCTTACAATTTATTAATTATTTTTTTTTAAACTGCTAAACTTTTTATCTCAACCCATGAGTTTTCTTACTTTTACCCTTCTGATTCTCTCCCCCATCCCACTGGGGGAGGAGGGGCAGTGACTGAGTGGCTGTGGGGTGCTTAGTTGATGGCCAGGGTTAAACCATGACACTGTCCTGCAACACTGGGAACACCCGGGGTCTACAATACCCACACCATGTGGAAGCAACACTTTGATTCATCTGTTAGCAGTGAACTGAGATAACTATGCTCTATTTTGTGTCTGTAGCCCACTTTGGCTGCAGCATTTGTACAGACTCTTCCCATTTTAATGTAACTAATGGAAGTAGCTTACAAAATCTACAGACTCTTACATATTCATGCCAGTGGCCTCAAACAGGTAGGATATTTCTCACATCACATAAGTTATGGCTTACCTCTCTCTCAGCCCTTTCCCTTCTTCACAGGTGGGATGGAGAGATGAGCAGAAGCGTGGGATAGGTAACTAGGAGGCATAAAGTTTTCAGGAAACCTCTTTACAACCCTGTGTAACCTTTACCCTCACTGCCATACTTCCCTCAAAAAAAAAAAAAATTAAGGGAAAATTTTCAGTGTTAAGAATTTTATTATTTAGAAATTGTGCTGACACACAGAAGCCTGCATCCTTCCAGAACATCAACAGCTCTGTAAGTTGTGGTTTGTCATTATGTACAAGCCGTGCATGAACTGACATACAATTGTCTCATTATGTTTGAAAACCATATTTAAAATAAGGTGGCACTAAAGCCTTATTCTCTTGGCACCACTGAGTCCCACCAAAAGCTATTTAACGCCCCTGCACTCACTCACAAACCAAGACAACTTTCTTTGCTAAGCAGACAGACTTCTGAGCTGAAGCGTTCTTTCTGCAAGCCAAAGGTTGCAACAGATGAGATTGAGCAATAACTCATTCACCACTGAAATCAGAACCATACACTGCAGATGCACCCTGAACCGGCTCTTCTACCGCAGCAAGAGAATTTCAACAGTGAATCATTTTGTAATAGCCATTGAAATCTGCCTTGAATGCTGAGCGCTGAAATAGAAACCACTTTAAAAAGTGAATCTACCTATGCAATAAGAACAAGTGAACATTAACACGTCCTTGCAGCTCCGTCATGCTAGCTCTCTCTCTACTTTAAACATTTCTAGTGGGTTTGATCCCAGAGCACTAGATTTTGCTTGCTTGAAGAGATTTAAGTCTTTTTAGTATGCAATTTAATTTATATTGCTAAAAGAACAGACTTCTGAAGAATGGGTTTGTACAGGGTCTCTGCCAACTTGAGGTCTTCTCAACCCCACTCTATGGTTAAGGGAAAATTACACCTGTTGCTTTTCCCTCAATTTGAGTACTTATTTTATGAGTTTTGTATCTTCATAAGCAGAACAGTCTGTTGCAGTGTTGGGATTGACAGAAATTACATTAAGCATGACAGCCAGTGATAACGCACAAAGAATCCATCTCAGTAAACAGAGGAAAGGCCACCAACCACCTCAGATTTTGGTGCAATAATTCTTCAGTAACACAACACTGATACAACATTGAATCAGTAATAATGTAGAGACTCTTCTGTACTGTCTAATGAATCATTAAATATTCACATTAATCTCTGACCATGTGCCAGTTAAAGACTTAAAATCATTAAACCCTGTGATGTCCCATTTTCCTTGTTACATCCTCCTTCTGAGGAAATGCACCTACAGCTCTTAAAAAAAACAACCAAACACCAGAGAGATGCAGATTCCAGTCTCTGGTATTAAATCAGCAGATTTGGATGCTTTTCTTAAATCATTCAGCCACTTCCAAATATTTTGTCTTCAAGTAAAAGCAGTGATGTAAAGTTGCGTTCTACTTTCAACATTAGGCAGTATTTTTTGGAGGACAGTCCTCTGTGGATCTCAGATTTCCAGTTCATTGGTGGCAGCATTACCATAGCTTCTGAAGTTATTTTAAGATCTGATCCATAACTAATATGTAGATGGCCAAAGCACTCGCAATTCAGCTGCTGGACAACTGTAGTGCAGCACTCTACAGTAAATCCCTCCGTCTCCCAAGCTGCCCTAAAATAACATGGTGCAAGTTGCAGCTGGTGGCAGCTAAGATGTTCGCCTGCTTGCAGATGCCCTGATTTACTACAGAGTCTCAAATACAAAAAAACAATTTTCTACAGAGTTCTCAAATATAACACAGCTCAAGGAAACAGGTATTTGATACCTGCTGCAGACAATGACAGCACAGCTCAATATTTTCAGTCAGAAGTTGAAATGCTTGTTAGAAGAGGAGCATCTTGGGTTTTTTTGGATTGGTCGTACTTTAAATAACTTTATCTTAGTCCCCCCCCCCTTTTTTTTTAAGTGTACTTCATCTAGTCAGTAGCATTTTAATGAAAGTGATACTGAACTGTACATAAACAGCACCAATCATAAGGAAAAAGCTACAAATTCAGTGATATTAGGATGGTTTGCAGGCTGGCAGAAGGCTGTTTAGACATGATGAATTCAGGATTTCAGGCTGTGAGGACTACCAAGAGCCACAAGCTCCCCAATATGTGCTTTCCCACTTGCACATTGATCCACATTTACTAGCTGAAACTGGGACAACTGATGTTTTTACTATTCCCATTTGTCCGCCCACCACTCTCACAAAGACAGTTGAAGGGGAGGGGGAACAGCTTGCAGGTTACAGCCTGGTATATTAAGTAAATCTGTTTACTTAACATGGTGGGTTGTAAGCATGATGGCTCAGAGACCGGTAAACATTACGTTCTACTGTACTTGTAGAGTCAGAAAACCTGCAGGTGAGGGGGTGAACTGAAGAAGTGGTCTGACAAGTACTTCAGTAACCATCATCTAACCTGTTATTGTGTATTAATCGGCACTCTTTGGAAAAACACAGAAGGAATTCATGCTGAAAGGATGCAGGACACAACAATCAAGGCAAGTCAGAAGTATATACAATTCACCTTCACAAGAGACCTCACCTGAATACGAGACAAAACGTACTGCAAAAACCTTGTAGCCCTCAGAATATTTAACTGTTCAGGCAACTTCCAGTGGGTATGAACAAACACAAACTTTCCTTATCAACTCTGTAATATTTAATTCTGTGTCATTTGCATAAGATATAAGTACATCTGATGACTGAGTGTGCAAAGACACGCCTGTACCTTTTGAAGAGTATCTGATCTCCAGATGCACAGATGTACATTTTGTTATTAAACAGAGAGATAGATCCAAGGTGTTCTTTTAAATCCAGTTCCGACTAAAAATAACCCTATAATAACTCCAGGGAAAGGAGGAGCTTACCAGACCATAACCACCCGACAGGTTAAGTCAAGAGCCTTAGGGGAGAAAGAATGGCTTGAGTAATTACTGTAAATCCTCCTCTCCAGTAAAGTTTTGCATCTGCAGTCGGTTTATATTTGACAATTCATCTCAATGCACAAGCCACTTCTAGAAGTACAAGCTTTCAGCCTCTGTCCTAAGAGTAATAACACAAACGTCACCCACGCTTCGCGCGGTTATACGTTACTTCAAACCAACACGAACACCCGCCGTAAGAACCCCCAGGCAACTCGAATCCCCGTGTTTCGGGACTTACAGGACGACGCGCAGATTCTCCTGCCCGCCTAAGAGAAAAAGTCCTCCTGCCACCCGAGCTCTCCCGCAGGCGGTCGGGGGTGGGCTCCGGTGCCGCCAGCAAGGCGAAGGGCTGCTCCACGCCACTACGGAGCTCCTTGCAACAGCCCACCGCGGCGGCCGTGCAGGGACGGGGCCGGCCGGGCCCGCGGCACCGCCGGGCCGG
>NW_010972886.1:262215-263134 GCF_000737465.1 Haliaeetus leucocephalus
GCGGGGAACCCGCCCGACCACCGGCGGCTCGTCGGGCTGAGCGGCCGACCGCCGCCTCTGAGGGGGCCTCGCCGGCGGGAACCGCGAGCACTTCAGCGACAGCGGGCAGGCCCCGAGGCCGGCTCCGCGCCCAGCCCTTCTGTCGCCCCCCCCGCCGCCCCTCGGCCCGGCCGCCGAGCACTCACCGCCGAGGAAGGTGCCGAGGACGAGGCACTTCTTCTTGTGCCGCTTGAGGAAGCTCCAGAGGGACCGGAGCATCGTGCGCGCCCGGTCCGGCCCGGCCCGGCCCGGCCGCCCCTCGCCTCCCCGCGTCGGCGGAAGGGGCGGTGGCGGCGGCTCCGCCCGCGGGGCCTCGCCGCCCCGCCCCCCGGAAACACCGCCCGCGCTGCGCCGGTGCCGGCCATGGAGGAGGAGGAGGAGGCGGCGGTGGCCTGGATGGACCAGGCCCTCGACGTGGTCAGTGCGGGCGGGGGGCTCTCGCCCCCCCCCCCCCATCCCCGGCCGTGAGGGAGGGGTGCGGGCGGGCGGGCTCCGTCCTCCCGCGGGGGGCAGCCCCGGAGGAGGCCTGAGGGGAAGGGAGCGGGGAACCCCGGTGCGGGCGGGCCGGGGCCTCCCTCCCGGCAGCGCCGAGGGGGCGGGAGAAGGGGGGGTCGTTAGAGCCCGGCCCGCGCCTCCCGCCGGGTAACGTTGTCCTGCTCCTTGCGTTTGTCTGTCTGTCCTGCAGGCTAAAGAGGCGCTGGAGAAGGGGGAGGTTCCCGTCGGTTGCCTGCTGGTGTACAACGGCGAGGCCGTGGGGCGGGGCAGGAACGAGGTCAACGAGACGAAGAACGTGAGTCGGGGCGAGGGGTTCCCCCGGGGCGAGGGGTTCCCCCGGGCGGAGGGTTCCCCCGGGCGGGGGGCCGGGCCCGGCCCGGCGAGG